>NW_025892473.1:26093-154627 GCF_002878395.1 Capsicum annuum
TACCATAAGTTAAATTACTATCAGGGATTTTTCCCTCAAATCTATCTTTTAATTTTGTTCAAACTTTTTCTGTAAATAAAGTTGGCAAACCACTTATAAGTTTTTCTTTTCAATTATCACGATTAAAATCTTCTCTAACCTTGACTTTGCTGAGGAAAACATCTTTATACTATCTAAATCATCTAACTTTGGAAATCATAAATTTGATAATATTTCTAAACTTCTATCTTGAAAAAGCTGAGGTTCTCCTATAAAATGTTTAGCTATACTATGAATTAAAGTGGTCGTGGCATCTTCTAAGACTTGGTTTTCAACTGTTTGTCCTGTTGACTCAGTCTTAATATCTTGCATAATAGTTATAGTATTTAGAATGCTTTGTCTATTATTATAAGTGAGGTAATTATCCCATTAATATTTTATAGTACCTATAAAACTTGATATAATCATTAATGCTGCTTGTTTTTATGAATCTTTAGCAATTTTATATGTTGTAATGGCCATTCCCATTTCTTGTATTTTATTATATATTTGATGTTCTGCTAATCCATCTATATACCATTTGGCAATTTCTTTTTCCAAATGTGAAGTATGAGATAAAAATTCATTTTATTCATACTGGATATCCAGAAATGTGGGTTTTTGATAATAATTCCTTTTTATCGAATATTTAGATCTTAATTTATTAATTTCATTATCATTTCTTTCCAATAAAGTTCTTATAACCTTTTCATTTGTGACCTTTAGTTCAAATATTAATTTTTCATTTATTTTTCTTAAAATATCGTTTGTTACTTCAAACTTTTCCTCAAATTTAGGAAATTTATCTTTTGGGAATTCTGGTATTATAAAAATTAAATGAGTTTCTAACTTATTATCTTCATGAGAATAACTTGGTTTACCTTTGAAAGTTGATTTATTCTTGGCTTCGAGAATTTGTTTAGATACTAACTATAATTATTGATTTGTATAATTATTTTGTTGGAATATCTTATATATATATCCTGATTTGTAGGATCACCTTTAATATCTATTGTATCTAATTTAAAAGGTGAGGTAGTAACAACTTTACCATCTACTGGTAGACTAATTTCTTCTAATGGAGGAATTACTGATTCTACAATTTTATTACTAGTAGTTTACCATTTAATAACAATTTATAAAATTTAATATTACATCTTTATATTTTCATATTATTGCACCATTTTTCAGTACAAGAATATCTTTCTTTTAATGAATATCTTTGTTTATACCATTCCTTTCTAATAGAATTTTTGGGGCTATTCAATAATTTATGTAGTTATTCAAAGTCAGGTTCGAATATTACATCTGATCTAATCATGCATAGGGAGTCTCTTCCACCTAGCATTCCACTAGGTGTGGGACTTATTCATTTTTTATTTTTTAAATTTGCAGACTCATATTCTACTTTGAAAATTGTTTTTGAGAAATCAACTTTTTTTAATTTTCTTTCAATATCTTCTAATGCTACTTCCCTTTCTTCTACAGATTTGGAGATTGAAGGTCTAGAAAAGGATATTCTTTTACTTGAAGATGCTTGATTAAAGGATTGTGATCTTAGAAATTATAAATCTATAGATCCATCTGGATATTGTACTACTCGTTCAATATTTGAATTTTCATATTAGATTTCTGGATCCGTTATGGAGTGGAAATGCCAATTATCTTTTGTTAATACATCATTTCATTTTATCATATTTGGGATAAAGGTATGATTGTGATTATGATTAGCTTCCATAAGTATGGTATCACCTTTATTACTAATTATTTTAGCCTTGAGGTCTAAGGTTGTTTTCATTAATCTATAATATACTCTATATATTATTGCTATTTCTCTAGTATTTACCTTACAATTCATGTTTTTTGTTTAAAATTTAAAGTTATTTATCCATAACATTTGGATCATTAAAATTTATAGATAAATTAGATAACAATTAAAGTATACTGGGTCATTAGCGAGGTTACTTTGTAATACTGCTAATAACAAATCATCAAAATTTAATAATCTATTATCTCTTCAAAGTATACATATAGGAACATCTAAACCTAATCTATATAATGGTTTGACTGCTAATTGAACAAGACCAATGTGAAGGAACTTGTAATTTTTTCAATATCTATTAATACCTTCAGTTGCTAATAATTTAATAGTTTCAATATTTCTGTCAATTGCAACAATTAATTCAGAAGTTTTAATATTATAATTTTTTACAAAATCAAAGTGTCCAGTTTTATAGACTCTATTAAAACTTCCTTTTGGTATTTTCCAATTTTGTAAATCACTTTCTATTTTAGAAATTTTTATACACATTGTAGAAATATTAACACTATTTATTACGTTTTGATTGATTGAAATATTCATTAGGATTTTTGCAGATGAGAGAGAAAACATTGTCCTAGGACAAAAATCTACTTTAGATGTTATTTCTACAATAATTATTTTTGAGTGCAGTAATTACAAATTTTCTACTAAAATTCCTTTATTTTATTCCTATAAGGTTGGCAATGGGAACACCCTTTGGGTGTGGCTATATTTTTACCACATACTTAGAGCTACTCCAACGAAAAATTCCAGTTTTGCTAACGTCTAAACCCCTATTAAACGGGTACCCAACTTAAGGAATTAAACTAAGAACACAGAGGGAGAACAACAATAATTACTAATCAGGAAAACGATTATTTGAAAAGTAACACTAATATTGATCGGCTCTAGGACAGCGTAACGCTCTAGTCGCTCCTACTCATACTCACACTCCCTCTCGAGATACGTGGCTTTAATATTATTTGGGCGACGAATTGGGAAAACGGGGAGCAAAATAACAGTTTAAAATATATTTTAAACTTTTAAATTAAACTTTCAAACATCAAAATAAGAACAAAATAAATGTAAAGATAAATTAATTAAAATAGTAGAGAAATAGAAAAATTTATAATTACAAAAAAACATTTTTTTGATTAAGGAAATGTACAGAGATTACAGAGGATGATGGGAAACAGATGGTAGAGAATTTTTCTGAGTTGTGAAAATTTCAAAATGCACTCTTATTACAAGTTGAAAGCCTTTAAATAGGCCTCAAAAGTGCTGACTAATATCTAACAAACATTATCTATTTTACATCTATTCAATTGATATTTATTCTACACCTGTCAAGGAGTAGCGGACGCATATTTATTTTTTCTGCGTGTGTCTCTGCCTGTCTTGAATCATGAACATGTGTCTTTTTATGATTTGAGAAGATTTTGGCTTTTTCTCCCTTGAAGCTTTGTGCCATTTATCTTCTAGCCTTTATTTTATTTGTGGGGTCAATCAAGTGGCTTTTTAAATTTTGAAGGGATATTGGCATCTTTCTTTAAATTGAGGAGGTATGCATGTGTTATCCCTTGCGGATCCATTATGTCACCATTGTTGGGTTCACTGGCATGTCAAGATGCAGTATCTAATAATTGTATTATCTATTTTGAATTATTCTCTATATCTAGATCTGACAAGGCTTGTTTGAGTCTTCTCTTTAAATCTTTTTTAGAAGGGTGTGATTCCTATTGTGAGGATAAGCTTGTTGTTGGTTTCTCTGCTAGACTTCATCACTTAATCTTGATGGTCTTGCTTAATTATTTGATCCTATTAAATTAATTAATATCAAAGGACTAATAGGTAATATATGAAATTATTTTTGCATTAAAAATTTTGCACCATTGAACATTTTCCAATAGTGTAGAGATCTTCTGTTCTAACTGAAACTTTTCTAACTGCTTTTGAGATTAAGTTGACAATACTTGTTTATTTACTCCAAATTAGCTTCACCCATCATAGATCCATCAGGGAATTACGGTGGTATTTATTTGCTTCGAGTATTTAATAAACCAGGAGTGAGTTTTAGGCCGAACATACATAAAATTGTACCAGCCCGCCTTATAATCATAACAATTATATGTTTTAGGTCGATAATTTCTCGACAGAGGAATAGGTGTATGTAGATGATATTCATCCCATTCAAATGGGCTTAATATCCTTTTAATTGAAAATTTTTAGTATTGAATATTGTTAGGATCATTTATATCTGCTAACTTATGATCAATTTGTACCTAATCAGCCTCTTTTAATATGAAGTCATAATACCTTCAGGTCTTGAGGGGATCATCTGTGTCGATATATTCCCAATTTGTATAACAAGGTTTTAACAATAATAGTACTCAAAAACATTCATATTTTTTATCAAGTGTCATTATTGGTACTACCTGCAAATCTACTTTCTCAAATTGTTTTATATTAAGAATACTTTGTTCTTTCTTCTTTTACGGAGTGGCTTGGGAAACTTTTTGTGAATTTGTCTCCGGTAGTTTTATCGTATAACTATCTTTGGTTTTGATAGAAATATTATTATTGGCTAAGGAGTATTCTTCTATAAATATTTGTTTAAGTTGTTTCATTCTGGGTAAACT
This sequence comes from Capsicum annuum, assembly GCF_002878395.1. Taxonomy (NCBI): domain Eukaryota; kingdom Viridiplantae; phylum Streptophyta; class Magnoliopsida; order Solanales; family Solanaceae; genus Capsicum; species Capsicum annuum. Next base: position 30,552 of record NW_025892473.1, read on the forward strand.
GGTAATAGATTCTTTTGATAGTAGGGGAATGGTAGGTTTTGGCAGGATGAAAATTGTGCTAGGACTGAAATCTATTTTTGGACTTTTATCGTCTTTATTAAAGGGTCTTTTCATTTTTTATTCTGGCCAAAAAGGCTTGAATGGAGGTCTTAGCCTTGTTCCTGGTGTTTCATGTCTCATAATGTCACGACCCTAATGGCCATTAGTGGCACCCACACTAATCTTTTTGTGGGAGAACCATCTAAATTGAACCATCACCTAATCACTTAGTCAATATGAAAATGATATAATCATAAAAACCAACTTAACAACAATAATCTGTAGCTAATTATCAGTAATGCAGAAACCAACTAATCTATGTATTGAAATTCCCAAGAACCAAAAGTCATCATACAAGAAATACTAACTAAGATCATGTCTAAAAAGATATCCAAAATACAGTAAATAAGGAATGTTTTCATTTCCCGAAAGATGGGCAATAACAAATAAGATGACCCATAGTAGCCTGGAGACGGAGTGATCACCCTTGGATCAAGATCTGCTATCAACTCTAGAGGTGAGGTCGTGTCTGAGCCTCTGGAAAAACTTTTTGAACTCAAGAAAAGAAGAGTATAAGGTAGTATCAGTACAAACCACTATGTATTGGTATTGGTAGGTATCATAGGCCAACTCAACTTAATAACATGTACACAACATAAACTAAATAACAAGTAGGCAGGCTTCATCACATAACAAATACTCGGAGAATCAACAATACATCAATAACAGGTCAAATAGTGCTCACAAACACGCCACATAACCATCAAGAGTATCAACTGTACTATAAACATCCACAGAATCAACACAAATATGTACACACATGCTATGGGACTTATTTTTTCCCAAATAGTCATGACTTGCAGGGAACAATCTATGTTTATGTACCGTACCGGTGTGGTACCCGATCCACCATATATACATTCGTACCGGCATGGTACCCGAACTACCATATACATATCCATGCCGGCGTGGTACCTGATCCAACATATACGTATTCGTACCGGTGTGGTACCCGATCCAACATATACATATCCGTACTGGCGTGATACCCAATCCATTATATACATATCTATGTCGGCCTAGTACCCGATCCAATATATTCATATCCATAGCAACATGGTACCCGATCCAACTTATATATATACATACCGGCGTGGTACCCGATCCACCATTAAAAAGCATTATAAATACCAAATTTACATAACCTCACAGCATACAACACAATGTACCAAGTTTGCAAGTACACTTAAAGTCATAAGACAATTGCATCAAGTAAATTTTCAATAATCATTTATACACGCATAAACAATCCAAACATCAACAATTTCAAGCATGTCCGAATACCATTCAACAAGTATTCAATTCAGGAGCATAAACACAATTAAATCGAGTCTAAACTCCAATTAAACCGTAACCTACCTCAACCGAAGAACTTGAATACAATCTACTTTGCAAGTGTCTTTCCCTCCCAAAAAGCTTCCGAATATTTCAATCTATTCAAATATACAATCCACATAAGAGTGAGAATTTAATGACACCCATTTTATATATTCTTACTCTAAGAATTTTAGGCCTAAACCTTAAAATTATCTGAATATTGGTGATAATCACGTGCGAGTTATGCCAAAGTAAAGATAATGTGCAACAGTGATCCATATTATTCATCATAACCGCACCTACAGAAACTCTGTTGATTTCATTCTCAAATTCCTTCCCATGCATTATAGTATTAAGTTATTGTTATTATTATTAATCAAGTTGGAGTCTAATAAAGATAAAATTTCATTCCATTCTCTTTATCTTTATTTGTAATCATTGCACCATTATTGTTTTCCTTTTAAAAAAAAATCTTACTCCCAGGTCAAAGCACCAAAACACGTGATATCAACTATGGTATCCCACAAATAAAAATGCTATACTTGTTTATTAAGTCTAACGAAAATTCTCAAAGAAACACTCTTTGCCTACATATTCCTCTCTACCCCTTGTGTTGCTGATACTTGTCCAACCATTACTCTCTCTATCGACATATATGTAAAGAATGAGGTAGTAAAATATTCTCACCAGTAGCAGTCGACTCAATGCCTCTATTGTGCACTCTTGCTTTCCCCTCTACGCCGCCTCCCTTAATTTTTTTCTTTTTCTGTCTCTTCCAATAAACTTAGTGTATAACTACTAGTCTGATAATATATTACCCTAATTTCATACATGATAAAAAATAAGGGAGTGGTGGGTACTAATTTAATTTATAGTATTTTTTTTATTAACCACCAACTAAATTAATTACTTAAAATATTCAAAAATTTTAATATATTCTCAAAATTTATTTGGAGTCCCAAAAAAATAAATCAAATATGTACGTTGACTAAAAGTACATTCTGAACCTATTAAAAATATTTACATACCAAATTAAGGTCGTCTTGATCCAAGATTGACCGTGATCAAGCCTAAATTTATTAAAACTCAATAATCCAACTAATGACTTCAATTACTTCTGAACACCTCAAAAATTAGTACTACTAATCCCATGAGTCATAAATCACGTACAAAAACTACGGGGAGAGCTAAATAAGAAAGATGAGAAAATTTCATAAATGATCGGGAGGGTCATTATATCAGCTACCAATAAAACAATTGTTCATCCCAAATGGAAAAACTTATGACCAGAAGGGAAAACAAGGAATTACCTGAATCCACAAAAAAACCTGGATACTTGCTATGCATGTCTTCTTCGGTCTCCCAAGTGGCCTCCTCAATAGGATGATTTTTCCACTGGACCTTCACAGATGCAATCTCCTTAGTTCTCAACATATGAACATCTCGATCAAGAATAGCAACAGGTTCCTATTCATAAGAGCGGTTTTCATCTAACAAGAACGAATACCAAAAATTATGTAGTTACCATCACCATGAAACTTCTTAAGCATAAATACATGAAACATAGGGTACACTCCTGACAAACTCGAAGGCAATGCCAATCTATAGGCCATCGACCACACACATTGAAGAATCTCAAATAGTCTAATTTATTAGGACTGAGCTTACCTCGCTTCCCAAAATGCATGACACCCTTCATGGGTGAAACTTTGAAAAACACTTGCTCACCCTTTATAAAGTGCATATCTTTAACTTTTTGATCTGCATACTGTTTGTGTTTGCTTTGAGCCACTAAAAGTTTCTCCTAAATGAACCTGACCTTTTTTAATAAATCCCTCAATAGATCAATACCCTATGGTCTCACCTCAAATGCATCAAACCACCCAATGGGAGATCTACACTTTCTCCCATAAAAAACCTCAAATGGTGCCTTATCGATACTCGAATTATAACTATTATTATATGCAAACTCAAGCTAAGGTAAAAACTGATCCCAACAACCTCCAAAATCCATCACATATGCACGAAGCATATCTTCTAATGCCTGAATCTTTGTTCGGACTGCCCATTGGTCTGAGGGTGAAAAGTTGTACTATGGTCCAACCTAGTACCCAACTCCTGATCCAACTTCTTCTAAAGGATAGAGGTAAATTTAGTACGCCCATTTGAGATAATAGAAATTGGGACCCCATGCAACCGAACAATCTCCTTAAGATAAATATTTTCCAACTTTTCTACATTATAAGTCACCTAAACTAGAATGAAATATGAAGACTTAGTCAACCTATCGACAACAACCCATATAGAATCATACTTTCCCAAAGTCTTGGGAAGACCAACAACAAAATCATAGTTATCGTCTCCCATTTCAATTTAGGAATGGGCATCCTCTGAAGAGTACCACTAGCTTTGAATGCTCATACTTTATCTGCTGACAACTCTGGCATTTAGAAATAAAATCAACTATGTCATACTTCATCCGACCTCACAAGTAATGTTGTCTTAAATCACGGTACATCTTGGTTGCACCAAGATGTATAGAGTACTTTGAACAATGAGCCTTAACTAGAATAGTAGGAATTAAATCATCAACATGGGACACACAAACTTTCCCCTTAATCTGCAACACACCTTCACCATCAAGAATGGCCTCTTTGGCCTGACCCTGCAAAACCTTATCACGAATATTTCTAAACTTAGAATTCTTAAATTGTTTAGCCTTGATTCAATGAAGAAATGTAGACCTTGTGTAATGGCTCGCAAAATCCTCTTCTAGTCTGAGCCTTAGAGCATATTTGGTATAGCGAAAATTCAAGTCAAAATGTTTTAAAAATATCCTCCCAAGTATGAAATACTTTGAATTGTGTGGAAATATATTTGAGCATGAATTAATATCATAGAGGTCCCCTAACTCATGAACGAGTTGAAAAATTTCCTATCGTTCAAGTTTTAGTGACCATAAAAATTTGGGTCAAGTTCAATCGACCATAACTTATTGTATATGAAGAAATAGATTGATTTCTATAAATCAAATGAAAGATCTTAGAACTATCTTTCCAACTATACAAATTTGGCCAAAATACGACATCGGAGCAAAGAGTTATAGCCATTTTACTCCAGCATATCAATCTGGAAAAGGCTGACGACATTTCTAATGGGATGTCACATTTTTGATGTTATTTCTAATGATGTAGTCACTTTCTGACGATGTTGTCAGCCTTCAGCAGAAAATCAAAAATTCAACCCTTTTGTGACGATATTTCGCGATGGTCTATCACGGGTCAGACGACCTATCACGGATGTTGTCAGCCATCTTTTTTTTCAACAATTAAGGGGCATTTTTAAAATGGTATTTTGGTCTTTTCCACCCATTTTGACCCTCTATATATATCCAAGTAAAGAAAAAAACTTCCTTCTTCTTCCAATTCTCTCAAGAATATCTAGGGTTTCATTCAAGAACCCTAATCTTCCAAAATTCATCCATAAATTCTTCAAGGTTTCATCAAGAATCAAGTTCCTCATAGTGTGGGCTTCACCAGTTTATTTATTTCAAGTGTGGATAAAGTTTCAAGCACTAAAGTTCATCCAATTTCAAAGGTTAAGGAATGTAGAGGTTGATTCTTGGGTCCCTTTCATACTAGAAGCTCAAGAACCCTTTTTAAAACTAAAAGAGTTTTATGTTTATGAGTTGTAAATGATTTGTATGAGTTGAAATAGATGTTTAATGTGTTTTTGCGTTTTGATTTATGTTTTCCTACAAAATTTATGAGCTTTGACCCTAGTATGTGAAATTCCTGTGATGTTTGTTATAGACCCTTTTGAAGTTGTTTTTCCATGTGATGTGTTCATGACTTTTGGGTGTAAAAATGATTGAATAAGTGAAGAATGTTTCCCATAGGTTTGATAAAGAGCTTAGGTGAAGCATAAGGGACACTATAGTATGTTGAATAGGAAACCCCAAATTGTGAGCTAGTCCATGCATGCCTAATGTTTGATAAAATTCCTTAGTGAGTGAAATGTGCCAAGATAGCATGAAATCTCCAAGTATGTGTAAAATCGGTCGTGTCTAGTGGTTGTTGAAAGACCCTAGTGAACAAGTCGGATATGATGGTTGTAAATTCTTCAATTTTGTGATCTTTGATATATGCTAAGTTTTTAATACATGTCAAGTGGTTAACAAGTAAATAGTAACGTATTAGTATGAAGTTTCCCCCAAATCAAGTGATATCCAAATACATAACAAGACCGATATAAGTATGAAGTACTTGATGTAAGATCTCGTAGAATGGGGTATAATCTAATAGCATGTCTTCCCTAGGATAGTATATGATAGTGAACCGATGTTGATAATAGGTTTGGAGTGACCCTTTGGTGGTTGTGATGATAAATAGAGGTCTATGTTTCCTAATTTCTTAATGTGATGTCCCAAGGATCTTGAAAGGGAAAGTATGTTATGATGGTCAACTACTTGACGTGATTCTTTAACAATTGTGATAATACGTGAATGATTGTAATGATTAATAAATGCTTGTAATGGTGAATAAATGATTGTAGTGATGAATGGATGACCGTGATGATGCATGAATGATTTCTGATAAAGAATAATTATGTCTTACTTTTATGTTGTCGAGTCTTAGGGATATTTATACCCAAAAATAGAGCTGTTGTCTAGAACCCGTGTTAGTTTCTCTATATTTCCAATCAAGCCATGATTCTTAGAACTCAGTGAATTATAGAACTTTGTATCCTCAGACAAGTGCGTAGCTTAATAAAGCTCACTAATCTCAGTTATCTCTGTATCGCTAGTAATCTAGCCTCAGACCTGTAATCAGCTCAGTTCTAATAGTATTCAAGTCATTTAATCCTAATCTCAGAAGCACTTCTAGTAATCTATTCAAGCTCTATATTGTCAGTCAGATACCATGATTTGATATTTTTTCCATCAGATACGAAACCAAGTGATCTCAGCGTAACTCAGTTAGACCTTTTAAGTAATATGATTGGTGTCAGATTTAGTTTAGCCAGTGTTCAGTTAAGAATTTAGTTCTGACTTTTTTAGTTGGGAGTAGAAACTAGCACCGAGCGAGATCAAGGATGGGATCTCACCTACTAGTAGAGGGTGTGGTTCTTAAAAGAAATCCTTGTGCTCTAAAACTACGTGGCCAGCATAGGTTGATACATCACACCTATTAGTTGAGGGTGGATAAAAGACATCATACCTTCTAGATGAGGGTAGATGAGGTAGCTTGACCTGCTAGATAAGGGCTCCACCATTCTCATTGGAGGACCTGCTAGATGAGGGTCACATAGAGTTGTCTTTACTAGTGGTCTGGTAATGAAACCCTTCCAAATGGGGCACAGGTTGGACCCCATCTATGGTAGGTCGAGGTATGTCGATTAAGTGACTACTTCACATAGTTTCAGTTTCAGATTCAATCTCCATTTCAGAATCAGTCTTCAGAAATTAGGATTATAGATACACTCATCATCATTGCGAGAAACTCAGCTAGTTCCATTGATTTATGGACTATTCTATCAGATAGACTTTGTCTCACATACATTTATTTGATATCATATTCAGATATATACCATCAGACAAGCTTGATCACAGTATTTCTATTGAATATTCTAGTTATTAGATTCAGATATAATCATATTTTTTGTCATTGATAATGCTTCTGAAATCATCTGTTAAAAAGGTTGATCTCTAATCCTGTTAGTCAAAAGCAGTAAGTTTAAGAATTTAGTCAATTATGTAAGCTCATCCAGATCCTCAGTTATCAGTATTAGATGAGTTAGTAATTCAGTATCTCAGTTTCAGTAGTGAGTTCAGGCTACAGTAAAGAGTATATGAGTTTCAGTATCTAGAGTAGCAATAATTGTGCTCATGTTCTGTGCATTCATGTATTTGTTCTCACACAGTTTTTTCATGATTATTCAGTTTAGATATTGCGCATGCATGAACCCTTGCATTAGCCTACCCCTTCTACATACTCGGTACATTTTTGTACTGACGCATTTACGCTTTGGTGTTTTATTTGACACTATAGGTTCAGAGGCACAGGATCTAGTTTATCATCAACAGTTTAGTCCTAGTCAGCAGCAGTAGCAGTGAGTCCTTTTCTTTCGACGACGAGTCTAAATTTACTACTATTGTTTTAAACTTTTTTTATTTTTTGTTGACGGAGTTAGTTGGGGACATGTCCCATAAACTCTACAATTCAGACAGTTAGAGGCTTTTCAGATAGATGTATTAGTATTTAATTTTTCAGTTTTGAGTATGTATAGATGTGTTGAACCTTATGGAAAGTTCCCATATTTATTTCAAATATTTTGCAGTGTACAGGTACAGATATCAGAAAAGGGTTAGCTTGTGATCCTTCGGGTCCATATGCACCATGTGACAACTTGGTATCTCGAGGTGTTAAAAACTTGGTATCAGAGCCAAAGGTTCAAAAGTATCCTACGGAGTTTTAAAAGCCGCATCTAGTAATGTGTAGTGCACCACATTTATGTACAAGAGGCTATAGTATGTACTTAGGAGTAGTTTCCCTTCTTTTAGTATTCAGATCGTGCAAGTGAGCATGAGCTTAAGTTGATCCTCAGTCTAATCCACTTCATTCTTTCATTTACTGAGTATGCCTCCTCACAGAGAATTTGTCCTTAGGGTTGATGATCAGCCCCCTCTACCAGTAGATCCTGAAAATGAGAGTGTGTCACATGTAGAGTTTTGGGTAGCTTTCCAGGTGCTAACCCAGGCAGTGACTAATATTCATGGAAATCGTTAGGCTGCAGTCCCACCTCAGCAAGATGGGAATTCTGCTGTAGCCAGGATTAGAAGCTTCATGAAAATGAACCCTCCTAAATTCTTTGGGTCAGTAGTAGGTGAGGATCAACCATTATTTCTTAAGGAGGTGAAGAAAATCACCCAGATTATGCATGTTTCAGTGAAGGAGAGTGTTGATCAAGCATCTTATAGGTTGAAAGATATTGCTCATGATTAGGTAGTGATGTGGGAGAAAAGTAGAGGGGAGAATATCACTCCCGTTACTTGGCTAGAGTTTCAGAGTGCCTTTCTAGATAGGTTATTCCCACTAGAAATGAGAGAATCTAAGGTAGAAGTGTTTATGAACCTAAGATAAGGCTTCATGATAGTGAAAGAGTATTGTATTTAGTTTAACCAATTAGCTAAGTATGCTCCCGACTTGATAGCTGACCCTAAAGTGAGTATGAGTAAGTTTTTGACTGGGTTATCAAGTGATGTGTTGAAAGAGTGTAGAGCTACCATACTCAATAGAGATATGGATCTTTCTAGGCAAATGATTCATACGCAACAGATTGAGGTAGATAAGATGAAGGAAAGAGGGAGAGTGAGTAATAGAGCTAAGACAGGTAGTCGTGGTTTCTTGCAGTTAACGTCTCAAGGTGGTAGTAGTTCTCAGTATGGTTAGAGAGTTTTAGTTCCATCTCCATCTTCAGCTATTGTACTCGTAGATACGTTTGGAGGTGTCATATTTGAGGGAGTGCCAAGCTTCAAAGCCTAGAGTAGTACTAGTGGTGTTTGTACCTACCCGTTGTGTGAAGAATGTGGTAAGAATAATAAGGGTGCATGTAGAGCCGGTAGTGATGTATGCTTTGGATGTGGTGAGACCAGTCACAAATTTTAAGATTGTCCTAATCCAGGTCCCCGAAGTCAGCATAGTCTTCCTTCAACTCATAATAGATTGTATGTACTTCAGACTCGCCTTGATCGGGAAAGATCCCCTGAAATTGACCCGGGTATGTTATGAACCCTTCATATTTATGTTATGAATTGATAGATCCTTTGCTCTCATTTTGAGCTTATATGTTTGAATGAGTCATTCATAAGTTTTTGATCTTGATCGGTCAATTATGATCCAGTCTGTAGGTACCCCGCGCACCGCTCCAGTATTTTAGCAAAGTATTTTTAGAGGGACATAGGGTCCCAAGGGGGAGATACCCCATGGTATTATGATGTTGCATGCCATTAGATTTATCTCAATGCATGTTCAGATTTTCCTTATAAAGTTAGCATTAATCATAGTTACATTGTCAAGTCGTACTTTTAAAAGTCATCTTAGCCGTCCATTCATGCATTAGGTATGCACATTTAGTAGAAAGAGTTCAGCTTGTCAGTGTGTGTTCAGTTGTGTATTCATGAGATCATCCCAGTTATAAGTCCATGCATCAGACATGCATGTGTATTATGAGAATTCAGCTATGAGTATCATCAGTAGAGTATTCCATGCATCATATATGCATGCCCAGTGTGCGAAATCTATATGTTAGTTGTTACAGTTGTGTAATCCTGATCTAAGATGTTTCAATTTATTGAGTACGTTTTGTTGATCCGTATTACCAGTCTATCAAATGACATTCGAGGATGAATATTCTAAACGGGGAGATAATGTAATGCCCCGCAAAATCCTCTTCCAGTCTGAGCCTTAGACCATATATGGTAAAGCAAAAATCGGAGTCAAAATGTTTCAAAAATATCCTCCCAAGTATGAAATACTTTGAATTGTGTGGGAATCTATTTGAGCATGAATTAATATTATAGAGGTCCCCTAATTCATGAACGAGTTGTAAACTTTTCTATCGTTCAAGTTTTAGTGATCGTAAAAATTTGGGTCAACATCAATTGACCAAACCTCGCTTTATATGAATAACTGGGTTTCTTTCTATATATCAAATGAAATATCTTTGAATTATCTTTCCAACGATACTAATTTTTCAAAAATCCGATATTGGAGCAAAGAGTTATAGCTATTTTATTCCAGCATATTAATCTGGAAAAGGCTAATGTTGTTTCTTATGGATTGTCACATTTTTTATGCCATTTCTGATGACGTCATCACTTTTTGATGACATTTTAGACGATGTCGTCAGCCTTAGGTAGAACATCAAAAATTCAACCATTTTGTGATGACATTTCTTGACGACCTATCACGGGTCTGACGGCCTATCACGGATGTCGTCAGCCATCTTTTTTCAGCAAGTAAGGGACATTTTTAAAAGGGTATTTTGTCTTTTCCACCCATTTTGAACCTCTATATATATCCAAGTAAAGAATAAAACTTCATTTTTCTTCCAATTCTCTCAAGAATATCCAGGGTTTCATTCAAAAACCCTAATCTTCCAAAATTCATCCATAAATTCTTCAAGGTTTCATCAAGAATCAAGTTCCTCATAGTGTGGGCTTCAAGAATTTATTTACTTCAAGTGTGGATAAAGTTTCAAGCACTAAAGTTCATAGAATTTCAAAGGTTTAGATATGTAGATGTTTATTCTTGGGTCCCTTTCATCCAAGAAGCTCAAGAACCCTTTTAAAACAAAAAGATTTTTATGTTTATGAGTTGTAAATGATTTGTATGAGTTGAAATAGATGTTCAATGTGTTTTTGCGTTTTGATTTATGTTTGCCTACAAAATTTATGAGCTTTGACCCTAGTATGTGGAATTCATGTGATGTTTGTTATAGACCCTCTTAAAGTTGTTTTTCCATGTGATGTGTTAATGACTTTTGGGTGTAAGAATGGTTGAATAAGTGAAGAACGTTTCCCATAGGTTTGATAAAGATCTTAGGTGAAGCATAAGGGCCACTATAGCATGTTTAATAGGAAAACCCAAATTGTAAGCTAGTCCATGCATGCCTAGTTTACGATAAAATGCCGTAGTGAGTGAAATGTGCCAAGATAGCATGAAATCCCCAAGTAGGTGTAAAATCGGTCGTGTCTAGTGGTTGTTGAAAGACCCTAGTGAACAAGTTGAGATATGATGGTTGTAAATTATCTGATTTTGTGCACTTTGATATATGCTAAGATTTTAATACATGTCAAGTGGTTAGCAAATAAATAGTGACATGTTAGTATGAAGTTTTCCCCAAATCAAGTGATATCCAAATACGTAATAAGACTGATATCGGTAGGAAGTACTTGATGTAATATCTCTTTGAATGGGGTATAATCTAATAGCATGTCTTCCCTAGGCTAGTATATGATAGTGAACCGATGTTGATGATCTTTAAAGGTTTGGAGTGACCCTTTGGTGGTTGTGATGATGAATAGAGGTCTATGTTTCCTAATTGCTTAATGCAATGTCCTAAGGATCTTGAAAGGGAAAGTATGTTATGATGCTCAACTACTTGAAGTGATTCTTTAACGATTGTGATAATACGTGAATGATTGTAATGATGAATGAATGCTTGTAATGATGAATAAATGATTGTAGTGATGAATGAATAGCCGTGATGATGCATGAATGATTTGTGATGAAGAATGATTATGTCTTACTTTTATGTTGTCGAGTCCTGGGGGTATTTCTACCCGAAAATAGAGCTGTTATCTAGAGCCCGTGTCAATTTCTCGATAATTCCAATCGAGTCATTATTCTCAGAACTCAGTGAACTATAGAACTTTGTATCCTCAGATAAGTGTGAATCTTAATAAAGCTTAGTAATCTCTGTTATCTCTATAATCTCTGTATAGCTAATAATCTAGCCTCAGTCCTATAATCAACTCAGTTCTAATAGTATTCAAGTCATTTAATCCTAATATCAGAAGAGATTCGAGTAATCTATTCAAGCTCGTACCATGATTTGATATCTTTTTCATCAGATACGAAACTAAGTGATCTCAGCGAAACTCAGTCCTACCTTTTTAGTAATATAATCAGTGTCAGATTCAGTTCAGCAAGTGTTCAGTGGAGAATTCAGTTCTGAGTCTTTTAGGTTGGATTAGAAACTAGCACCGAGTGAGCTAAAGGATAGGATCTCACCTACTAGTAGAGGGTGTGATTCTTAGAAGCAATCCTTGTTCTCCAGAAACATATAGCTAGAGTAGGTTGAGACATCATACTTGTTAGTTAAGGGTGGATGAGAGATATCATACCTGCTAGATGAGGGTAGATGAGGTGGCTGGACCTGGTAGATGAGGGTTCCACTATTCTCGTTGGAGGACCTTCTAGATGAGGGTCACATAGAGTTGTCTTTACTAGTGGCGCGGTAATGACACCCTTCCAAGTGAGGCATAGGTTGGACCCCACCTGTGGTAGGTCGGGGCATGTCGATTAAGTGACTTCTTCCCACAGTTTCAGTTTCAGATTCAGTCTTAGTTTCAATATCAGTCTTCAAAAATTAGGACTGTCAGATACACTCATCTATCATTGTGAGGAACTCAGATAGTTCCATTGATTTAAGGACCATCCCATCAGATAGACTTGGTCTCACATACAGTTATTTGATATCATATTCAGAGACATGCCATCAGACAGGCTTAATCATAGTATTAGATTTCTATTGAGTATTCTGGTTGTTAGATTCAAATATAATCGTATTTCTTATCATTGATACAACTTCCAAAACCATCTGTTAGAAAGGTTGATCTCTAATTCTATCAGTCAAAAGTAGTAAGTCTAAGAATTCAGTCTTTGTTGTAAGCACATCTAGATCCTCAGTTATCAGTATCAGATGAGTCAGTGATTTAGTATCTCAGTGTCAATAGTTAGTTCAGTCTGTAGTAAAATGGTATCTGAGTTTCAGTATCTAGAGTTGCGATAATTTTGTTCATGTTCTATGCATTCATGTATACGTTCTCACGCGGCATTTTCATGATTATTCAATTTTGATATTGCACATGCATGAACCCTTGCATTAGCCTACCCCTTCTACATACTCAGTACATTTTTGTACTGATGCACTTGCATTATGAAGTTTTATTTCACACCATAGGTTCAGAGGCACAGGATCCAGTTTATCCTCAGCAGTTTGGTCCCATTCAGCAGCAGTAGCAGTGAGTCCTCTTCTTTCGAGGATAAGTCTCAGTTTACTACTATATTTTTAGACTTTGTTTATTTTCTGTTGACAGAGTTAGTTGGGGACATGGCCCATCAACTCCACAGTTCAGACAGTTAGAGGCTTTTCAGATAGATGTATTAGTATTTAATTTTTCAGTTTTGAGTATGTATCAATGTATTGAACCTTATGGCATGTTTCCGCATTTATTTCAGATATTATGCAGTGTACAGGTACAGATATCAGAAAAGGGTTAGCTTGTGGTCCTTCTGGTCCATAAGTACCATGAGACGTCTTGGGATGGGATCTTGGGGCGTTAAACCTTGTCTAAATTCTGGCTAGAATTCCCTCTCTCTCAGTCACCTCATGTCAAATAAACTTATTAGCTAGAGTTTGAATCTCTCTAGCCAACAGATGCCTACTAGCATTCAAATAAGCCAAACTACCCATACTTGCTGACTTTTTGCTCAATGCATATATTAGCCTTCCCCAAATGGTAGAAAATGGTGATATCATAATCTTTGAGCAACTTCCTCCATATACACTGTCTCAAATTCAAATCCCTTCTTATGAATACATACTATAAACTATGATGATCAGTGAACACTTTACAACAAGCTTCATACAAGTAATGCCTCCATATCTTAAGAGAAAAAACCACAGCAGTTAACTCTAAATTGTGAGTGGGATAATCTTCTCATTAGGATTCAATTGCCTCAAAAACTAAACAATAACTTTCCTTTCCTGCATCACCATAGCATCTAAACTAGAACGTGAGGCATCATAATAAATAATATAATCCTCACCCTCTATCGGCAAGGCAAGAACAGAAGTGGTAGTCAACAAGATCTTGAGCTTTTAAAATCTCTCATCACACTTATTAGACAAAATAAATAATACATTCTTCTGAGTCAACTGCATCATATGAGTAGCAATAGAAGGAAACCCCTTTACAAACCTGCAATAATAACTCGCTAAGCTAATAAAGCTGCGAACCTCCATCATGACGTAGGCCTAGCCTAATTCTTAATTGTTTCAATCTTCTGAGGGTATACCATCACCCCTTTCTTTGAAACCATATGCCCCAAAAAAGATACAGAAGCCAACCAGAACTCATACTTACAAAATTTTGCATAAGGATATTTCTCTTTGAACAAACCCAAACAATTCTTAAGTAATTCTGTAACACCTCAGAAATAGGTCTCGAGACATCACAAGGTGCTCAAAACTATGAGTAGCCTTAAGCTAACCCTGTAAGCCTTATACTAAATCTGAAGCTCATAATAGAGAAATATAAACATAAAATAAAAAAGGAAGTTTGTCTGATATAAGCTAAAATTATCTGAAGATGATATCTGAAAATATTAGACTTAAAAGTATAAACAATCAATACTAGAAATCTGAATCATAACTAGCAGTCTTGTAAGCCTCTAGTACTAACAACTAGACACCCACTGGGACAAGCCCCCAGCTGACTCAAACTGACTAAAAATACTGAATTAACTATTATAATAAGCTAGAAAATCTGAATGGTTGGGTCCCCAAACTATGAGGCCTCACCAACTATTGGGATATAGATGGAGATGCTCGAAATCACTCATGTTGTTGAAACTGAGCACCTGAACCTACATTATAAGACAATGTAGCACATAGATGCATATGCGGATCAGTACTTCTTGAATGTACTGAGTATATGGGGGTGAATGCAAAAGTAAAACAATATCTCAACATCACTATAAATTTGTAAAATAATGTATGCTAAGTATAGATGACTCACATTAGCTGGAATAACTGAAAACTGAGAATCATAATCATGAGTAGTAAAGCATGTTGTATAAATCTTATGAGTCATAACACTTAGTACTAAAAGTTATACTTGTATTCTATTGTTAAATTATTCTTCCTAAGTATAGTAAGGACTCACTTTTATATCTGTAAACTGAAAGCTGAAATCTATTAACTAGTGACTTATATGAAATAATATCTGAATAAAATTATGAGCCCTAACACTGAGTTTCTAGAAGCATTTCTGTGATTCTTTACTCTTTTTTGCGGGGAGGTTCTTCTAACTGGCATAAACCATGTGAGCTAACATGGAGTCCAACGTATAGTTACCTTATGGGAAAAACTCGCGTTGGGGGGAGGTGTCATACTCTTGCCAAGGAGTATAACCTAATCTAAGTGATCACATTTGTAATTGTCATCCTTACAAAAATGAGAATAATCTAATAATTTGAACCTATGTTGGCTCGTAGTTCTGGGGCACGTGAACGTACCCAACTCGGTGCTAAATACTACTCCCTTTAATCTGGGTGCTCATTCTAAAGGAAATCCACTTTTAAAACTAGTATAAAGGTTTATAATGAAAACCTCCTGTGAATCTGTTTACTGTAAACTGTAGTTAAGACTGTAAAGTGGATTCCATATCTAAATTGAGATCAAAAGATCAAATCTTTGTTCAAAATCTGAATATAACTAATCATGGGATTTTTAAAAGCATAATCTTCTTGAAATATAAACATTCAAACTTGGGCTAATAACCCATGCATCAATTTTATGTCAAATCATCAAAAGTTCATGCTAAATAATGAAAACATTGATAATTTAATTCTAAATTTGGGAATTAATGTCATACACATAAAAATATGAGAGTTGACATGTAATTCAACATCTAAATCACTTGTAGGATTATAATGTTCAAATAACAATATTTGGGTATGAACCCTAATTTGAAACTCATGTAAATTCATATGAAATGAACTTCAAAACTACTTTTGGACACAAGGATTAAAGAATTATCCTTGTTGAAAACCCTACATACCTTAAGTGATGAATAGATGAAGAAGCTTGAACTTTGAGTTCCTAGTTGTGCTCTTGAAGATTGTTTCTTGAAGTTATTGAATTGGGAATCTTGAATTTTGGGTTTTCTTGAAAAAAGAATGGTGAAATTTGGAGTTCTTGAGGATTGAAATTTGAAACTATAGGTTTTCTTGGAGAGAAATTTTTTGAATAGTGAGCGTACAATGCTTAGAATATGCTTGATCTTGTGTTTTGCACGATTTGGGGGCTAGGGAAATGACTAAATTGCCCTTTAAAATTTTAAGTTTGGAACTGGAATTCCGATTTTAGGCCACAGCGTGACGTTTTGCTTATCGCGGTGGATTACTAGAAAAGGGAAGAGTGTGATTTTAGACCATGGCGTGACGCGTTATAATCACATTCCGTCAGTAGAAAAGGACGAGTACCATTTTGAACTCCACCGCAATGCAGTGCTATACTCCATCGCGATTACTGGTGTGACACTGTTCAATCGTGGTGAGCTACTGACATAGGACGAGTGGGAATTTATAGTTCACTGTGAAGCGGGCTAATCACGGTGCTTCACTGGAAATCAGACAATTGCAATTCTGTACTTTACCGCGATGGAATGCTTTACTATTTTTTTCTAAAATCATCATAACTTCTCAACCGAGTTTTGGAGTAAGTCAAAATTGGTATAGTTGGAAAGCTAATTCAATTATCTACCATTTAGTAGGTATAGAGCTAGAAAATTCAACAAGTATCAAGAGTTATTCATATTTAAAGTTAACTCTTGACACACTAGGAGCTAAACTGAGCTAGAAAAAGTACGGGGTATTACAGATTCTCATGCTCCTCTTTTCTATTAGAATAAACTAGAATATCATCAATAAAGACAATCAAAAAGAATGTAAGTAGGTTTTAACTATCCCATTCATCAAACTCATAAAAGTAGTTGGGGCAGTAGTCAACCTAAAAGACATCACAAGAAACTCATAGTGCCCATACCTGATTCAAAAAGCGATCTTATGGATATCGCTAGGCCGAATCTTAAGCTGATGATACCCGAACCTCAAATCAATCTTAGAAAATACGGATGCACCCTGCAACTAATCAAATAAATCATCGATACGGGTCAAAGAATACTTGTTACAAATCATAAATTTGTTCAACTATCTGTAGTCTATACACATACAAAGACTACCATCCTTTTTCTTTACAAACAATGTAGGAGCACCCCATGGAAAGGAACTCAGAAGGATAAAACCCATACTCAACAAATCCTGCAACTAAGCCTTTAGCTCTCTCAACTCAGTCAGAGCCATCCTATAGGGAGAAATAGAAATAGGGTAAGTACCTGGCTCTAGATCAATATAGAAATCAATATCAAGGTCTGGTGGCATACCAAGTAAATCTACAGGGAAAACCTCATGGAACTCACACACCACGGGAATTGACTCAATAGATGGGACCTATTTGGAAGTGTCCTAGAGATATTCTAAGAAGGCTAAACAGCCTCTCCTAATTAACCTCTTTGTACACATAAAGGACATAAGTTTCATTGGAGAAGGACTATAATCACTCTCCCACTCAAGTATATCCACTCCCCGCATAGCTACAGTTACTTTATTTGCATGACAAGCTAATATAGCATGATACAGAGACAACCAACTCATACCCAAAATTATACAAAAATTTACCATGTCTAGAATCACTAAATCTGCCCAAGTTTGATACCCCATAAATATAATAGTACAAGAATGGTAAACTCTATCAACAACAACAGAATCACTAACAAGAGTAGAAACATAAATCAAAAAGTTGAGAAAATCACACACTATGTTAAATCCTACAGCAAAATTAATAGATATGCAAAAAAAAAAATAGATCCAGGATCAAATAATACAGTGTCTATCTGGTCACAGACAAGAATAATACCTATAATAATACCTTATGATGCCTCTCTCTCGGGCCACCCTAGAAAGGCATAGATATGGTCCCTAGAACCAGTACAAACGTCACCACTGGCAAGCTGAGGACCACCTCGCTTGGGTTGATTACCACTCCTACCTGCTTGATGACTACTACAACCACCCTATGGATAACCTTTACCATTACCACCACTTCTCCTACGTGCTGGAACTAAAGCTCCGGAGCCTGATATTGGCTAGACTGACCAAACTGCCTTACGTTAAGACAAAACCTCCTAACGTGACCCATTCTGCCATAATTATAACATATACAGTCTAAGGTAGGATACTGAACTAATGAAGATGAAGCGAGCTAACCACCAGAGTATGCAAAATAGCTGGTAAGCTCCTGACGAACCACCTACAAAAACTGGCATCGCTGACTGAATAGGGCAGGCAGAGTATCCCTATGAACTCTAACCCCTAGAATAAGAACCACTAAAATTGTCTCCTCTATGGACCCTCTTTTTTTATGCCTTAGCATAACCCTCTTGCCTTATGTCCTCCACCTTCTTGACAAAATCAACTATCTCCTGGAAAGACCTACCTGAAGATGTCACCTGAAGAGAAGAAATTTGGAGACCTGTATTCAACCCCTTCATAAAAAGATGGATCCTTTCCTCCTCAGTTTTTAGCAAGTGAGATACATATCGAGACAATGAATGAAACTTAACCTCATAAGCTGCAATTGACATGTTCCCCTGCTTAAGATTAGCAAATCATCCCTTTTTCTATCTCTCAAAGTATGAAGCATGTACTTTTCTAGAAAAATCAAGTAAAACTGTGTCCAACTCAAGGGAGGGAAAGTTGTATCGCTATACTCAACATAGGCCCTCCACCATATCTTAGCATTCTCCTGAAATTAGAAAGTAACCAGTTCTACAACATACCTCTCAAGTACCCCCATTTTATGCAGCCTTTCACGATAGTCAATAATAAACTCGTAGTCATTCTCTGACTCAGCTCTGGGAAAAATTGGAGGCTTCATCTTGATAAACTTACAAAACAATTCATGCTCAGCTTCGGTCATCACCGAACCCACTGCCTGTCTTAGAAAACATCTTTTCCTAACACTTCTTCTATCCGAAGGGCTACAACAGCAGCATACTGCATCCCATACTGGACTGCAGGTGTTACGGGCATAGTCCCTGATCCTATCAAATCACTCAGAAAACTCAAAACATGTTGAATCATAGTGAAATAATTTGAATTAGAGTTGAACCTCCCTGAGCTGGTGAAACCCCATCATGAACTTGCACTAAAAAATCTTGTACTAGTATATCTCCATCCTCTGCAACCTCAAGAAAATCCTCATGTGAGGAAGGATATGTTGGCCTCTTTATAGCTGTCATCGCAGCCAGAGCTTTGCCCTTGGTGGGTGCTGCTCTTCTTTTTCTGCTATGTACTCTTCTTGACTGGCCTCTACCATAAACTGTTGCCTTAGCAGCCTCTTCAGGGACCTCAACTCTTGCTCCATTCTTTTGAGTTTTTACCATATATGAGAAAAGAGTGAAA
Organism: Capsicum annuum; assembly: GCF_002878395.1. Classification (NCBI taxonomy): domain Eukaryota; kingdom Viridiplantae; phylum Streptophyta; class Magnoliopsida; order Solanales; family Solanaceae; genus Capsicum; species Capsicum annuum. The sequence continues at coordinate 50,063 of NW_025892473.1, forward strand.
GAAGTCATATAGCAATTAGAATCTCCAGATACCAGTTGAAATCAAGTAAAACCATGTTAGAAAGACTCAACAAGACATGTTCTTGTACGACGTGATCAACAAAGCTAGGGCTCTGATACCAACTTTGTCACAACCCAAATGACCATGAGTGGCACCCACACTATACATATCCATACCAGAATAGTACCCAATCTAATATAAATATATATATCCATGCTGACGTGGCACCTGATCCACCATAAATAAGCATTATCAAAATGAAATTTACACAACCTCACAGCATACAACACAATGTACAAAGTTTACAAGTACATTTAAAGTCGTAAGACAATTCCATCAAGTAAATTTTCAATAATCATTTATACACGCATCAAAAATTTCAAGAATGTTCAAACACCAATCAACATGTATTCAATTCAGGAGCGCACACACAATTAAATTGAGTCTAAACTCCCATTAAACTATACCCTACCTCAATCGAAGAACTTGAATACAAGCTACTTTGCAAAGGTATTTCCCTCCCGTAAAGCTTCTAAATATTAAAAATCAGTTCAAATATAAAATCCCCACAAGAGTACGGATTTAATTACACCCATTTTATAAATTCTTACTCTAATAATTTTAGGCCTAAACCCTAAAATTCTGAACATTGGTGATAATCACATGCGAGTTATGTCAAAGTAAAGCTAACGTGCAATAATAATGCACATTATGCATCTTAACTGTACCTGCAGAAACTCTATTGATTCCATTATCCTGTGTCTTCCCATGCACTATAGTATTAAGTTATTGTTATTGTTATTAATCAAGTTGGAAGCTAATAAAGATAAAATTTCATTCCACTCTTTTTATCTTAATTTGTCATCAATACACCATTATTGTTTTCCGTTTTTTTTAAAAAAACTTACTCTTAGGTCAAAGCACCAGAACACTTGACATCAACTATGGTATCCTACAAACAAAAATGCTATACTTGTATATTAACTCTAACTATAGTTCTAAAAGAAACACTCTCTACCTATATATTTCTATACCCCTTGCATTGTTGGCACTTGTCCAACCATTACTCTCTCTATCAGTATATATGTTTCTCACCTATAGCAGTCGACTCAACGCCTCTATTGTGCACTCTTTCTTTCTTCTCTGTGCCACCTCCCTTGATTTTTTTATTTTTCTGTCTCTTCCAACAAACTCAGTGTATAACTACTAGTCTGATAATATATTACCCTAATTTCATACATGATCTAAAATAAGGAAGTGGTGGGTACTAATTTAATTAATTTTATTTTTTTTACTAACCACTAACTAAATTAATTACTTAAAATATTTAAAATTATTATTATATCCTTAAAATTTATTCAAAGTTCAAAAAAAAAATGTATGTAGACTAAAAGTATATTCCAGACCTATTGAAAATATTCACATATCAAATTGAGGTCGTCTTGATTCAAGATTGACTGTGATCAAGCTTAAATTTATTAAAACTCAATAATCCAACTAATGACTTCAAAAACTTTCGACCACCTCATTAATTGGTACTACTCATCCCGCGATTCATAAATCACGTAAAAAAACTACGGGGAGAGATAAAATAAGGAAGATGAAAAAATTTCACAAATGATTGGGAGTGTTGTTACACATACTTTTCCTATAGAAAAATTTTTGTTAAAAATTTTGGGAGAGAATTTCTCCCTAAAATTAAAATGTTGACATCTTTTTAAAAATAGTTTTAGCAATTTTGTAAGGAATTTTGAAATATGATAACTCATAATATCATAAAATTTCCTTTTAATGGTAAATTATTATTTTCTAATTTTTATAGAATTGAATTTTTCTTGATATGCACCCTACAAAACTATCTAATAATAAGAATATAAAATCTATAGCATAGTTGGAAATTCCTAGAACTCTTCTGGATTGAGTTTCTTGGGAACAAACCTCTCGTTGTATGACAATTTCTGGAAATATTAATTCTTTAATGTTTATTTGACACTTTAGACGGTTTATCCTAAAGGTAGTTTAATCTTTTATAAAATCACTTTCTTCTTTTGATATACTGTTTAGATAGGGTAAAATAATTTTTTTTTCCTAAAATGGTGGTGTGGATGCCATCTCATTCAGCAATATAAGGTTTTATTTGAGTTTTAAAAGGAATACCTAATATTATTTCTTAATCAATATCTTTAGTTATTACAAAATCATTAATGAAACAAACTCTATCATTGAAAATATGTGCTTTGGGTAGTTTATAATATATTTTTAATCTTTCTCCTGTTGCGGAGGATAATCGTGTAGCACTTTTTTCTAGGTACTCTATAGGAACTAATCCTTCTATAACGCAGTTTTCATCAACACCTACATCAAACAATACAATCTTATGAATTTTATAATTTTTATTAATTATTATAGTAATTGGTATATGGTAACTTTGCGGTTTAACTATAGCAATTGTATTAATTCTTGATTTGTTTGTAGGAGGTTTTTCGAGAGATTCTATTTCTAGGGACTCTATTTCTTTATTGATACCTTTTACTCTTGATGTTTCACCAAGCTTAAACTGATATGATATGGGGTCTTTGTTTGGATTTAAATCCTTTAATATTTTATTATCAGATGATTCTATTTCTAGATTGTTCAGTCTTTCCTGAACTTGCCTAAGTTCTTCTTTTAAGTAAGATAATGTTGTTTGATCTTGTATTGTTGTTTAAGACATATGTTCTTTAAATTTATTTAGAACATTTTTTATACTAAAGGATTCAGTAGTTTCTTTATTATCAACCTATTGATCATGTATAATATCTTTTAAGGCTATTAAATATTTTCTCCTAAGAGTTGGATCTTCTAGATGATCTATCATGTCAAATAAGGCCTCTTTTGCTTTATTACTATTGGTGATAACCTTTATAAAATGACTATCACGACTATCACAAATGCAAATTGCACCGCTATAATTAAAATGGTCTGTTAATTTACTAATATCTGAACTATATGCAATATTAAGTTGATTATCATCACTAAGACTTTCTTCTAAAGAAGAACTTTTTTCATTTTCATCAAGAATTGAATATAATCTATCTTTGACATCATTTCCAAATTCTAAAATATTTATCTTATTTTTCTTTTAATTTGAAACTCGACAATCTTTAACCTTATGTCCAGTTTTTCTGTAATTCCAATATTTTTCATTATTAGTTTTATATTCACCTTTAGAAGCTATTTTAGATCTTTCAAATCTTCTTTTATAATGAGATTTTCATATTTATCTTTATAATTTTCATGTTGTCTTTTCATCTTCTTGGTAGCTTCCTTTGAAGGGGCTGATAACTTTATATAACCAAAATCTTGACAAAAGCTTCCTAGCTCATTTCGAGTTATTTTATTATCTCTTTTTAGTTGATTTTTAAGTTTAATATCTGTAAATATTACATGTCCTGTGAAATTTATAAACTTTATAATATCACCATAAGTTAAATTACTACAAGGAATTTTCCCATAAACTCTATCTTTAAATTTTGTTTTTACTTTTTTTGTAAATAAAGTTGGTAAACCACTTATAAAATTTTCTTTTCAATAATCATGATTACAATTTTCTCTAACAGTGACTTTGTTGAGGAAAATGTCTTTATACAATCTAAAATCATCTAACTTTGGACATGATAAATTTGATAATATTTCTAAACTTCCATCTTGAAAAAACTGAGTTCTCCAATAAAATGTTAAGCTATACTATAAATCAAAGTCGTGGTGGCATCTTCTAAGACATGTTTTTCAGCTGTTTGTCCTGTTGACTCAGTCTCAATAGCTTGAGTAATAGTTGTAGCATTTAGAATGCTTTGTCTATTATTATCTGTAAAGTAATTATCCTACCAATATTTTATAGTACCTGTAAACCCTGATATAATCATAAATGATGCTTGTTTATCTGACTTTTTAGCAATTTTATATGTTGTAATGCCCATTCTCATTTCATGTAGTTTATTAGATATTTGATGTTCTGCTAATCCATCTATATTTCATTTGACAATTTATTTTTTGGAATGTGAATTATGAGATAAAAATTTATTTTCTTCATACTGGATATCTACAAATGTGGGTTTTTTATAATAATTCCTTTTTATCGAATATTTATTGCTTAATTTGTTAATTTCATTATCATTCCTTTTCGATAGAGTTCTTATAACCTTTTCATTTGTGACCTTCTATTCAAATTTTAATTTACATCAATTTTTCCTAAAATACCATCTGTTACTTCAAACTTTTCTTCAAATTTAAGAAATTTATCTTTTGATAATTCTAGTAATTTAAAAATATGATAAGTTTCTAACTTTTTATCTTGATCAGAAGAACTTAGTTTGTCTTTAAGAATTGATTTATTTTCGATTTCGAGAATTTTTTAGATACTATATGTAATAATTGATTTGTATAATTATTTTGTTAGAGTATCTTATTTATATCCTTATTTATTGGATCACCTTTAGTATCTACTATATCCAATTTAATAGGTGAGGCAGTAACAACACTACCATCTACTGGTGGACTAAGTTTTTCAAACAGAGGAATTACTGATTCTACAATTTTATTACAAGTAGTCTACCATTTATTAACAATCATGTTTAACGAATCCTTTTGATCATCTAATTTTCCTGTGATTTCAAACTATTTAAAAAATTCAATATTACAATTTAATCTTTTCATATCATTGCACGATTTTTCTCTAAAGGAATATCTTTATTTTAATGAATAATGAATATCTTTGTTTATACCATTCATTTTCAATAGAATTTTTGGGCTATTCCATAATTTATCTAGATATTCAAAGTCAGGTTCAAATATTACATCTGACCTAATCATGCATAGGGAATCTCTTACTCCTAGCATTTCACTAGCAGTAGGACTTATTGATTTTTTTTGTTTTTTAAATTTGTAGATTCATATTCTACTTTGGGAATAGTTTTTGAGAAATAAACTCCTTTTAATTTTCTTTCAATATCTTCTAATGCTACTTCCTTTTCTTCTACATATTTGGAGATTGAAGGTCTAGAAAAGGACATTCTTTTACTTGAAGATGTTTGATTAAAGGATTGTGATCTTAAAATTTTTAAATCCATGTGGATATTGTACTACTTGTTCAACAGTTTAATTTTCTTCTTCTATTCTGGCTCCGTTATGGAGTCGAAATTTCAATTATCTTTTATTAATACATCATCCTATTTTATCATTTTTGGGACAAAGGTATTATTGTGATTATGATTAGCTTCCATCAGCATGGTAACTCCTTTATTACTAACTATTTTAGCCTTAGGGTCTAAGGTCGTTTTCATTAATATATAATATACTCTATATATTAATGCTATTTCTCTAGTATTTACCTTACTATTCATGTTTTTTTAACATTTAAAGTTAATGTATCCATAATATTTTGATCATTAATATCTATAGAAAAATTAGGATAACAATTAAAGTATACCGGGCCATTAGTGAGGTTACTTTGTAATACTGCTAATAATGAATCATCAAAATTTAATAACCTATTATCTCTTAAAAGAAGACATATACGAACATATAAACCTAATCTATATAAAGGTTTAACTACAACTTTAACAAGACCTATGTGAAGGAACTTGTAATTTTTCTATATCAATTAATATCATCAGTTCCTAATAATTTAATAGTTCCAATAGTTATGTCTATTGCAACAGTAGCTTCTGAAGTTTTACTATTATAATTGTTTACAAAATCAAAGTTTCTAATTTTATAGATTATATTAAAACTTAATTTTGGAATATTCCAATTTTGTAAATCACTTTCTATTTCAGTAATTTTACTAGAGATGGCAAAAATATTAATACGATTTATTATGTTTTGGTTGTTTTGAGTATTCATTTGGATTTTTGCAGATGAGAGAGAAAACACTATCCTAGGACCAAAATCTACTTTAGATGTCACTTCTAAAATAATTATTTTTGAGTGATGTAATTACTAATTTTCTTCTTCTAAAATTCATTTATTTTATTCCTATAGGCTTGGCGACGGGAACACCCTCTGGGTCCGGCTCTATTTTTACCACATACTGAAAGCTAATCCAATGGAAAATTCTAGGTTTGCCAATGTCTAAATAGCTATTAAACGACTATCCAACTTAAGGGATAAAATTAAGAACATATAGGAAGAACAACAGTTATTACTAACCAGAAAAATGATTATTCCAATTGTAACACTAATTTCGACCAGCTCTAGGACAGTGTAACGCTCTAGCCGCTCCTACTCATACTCATACTTCCTCCTAGGCAACTTGGCTCTAATACCATTTGGGGGATGGATCAGGAAAATAGGGAGAAAAATAATAGTTTAAAATAATGTAATCTTTGAAATTATTTTAAACTTTCAAATTAAACTTTAAAACAACAAAATAAATGTAAATGAAAATTAATTAAAATAGTAGAGAAAGAGAAAAATTTATACTTACAAAATTTTTTTTATTGATTAGGGAAATGTACAGAGATTACAGAGGGAGATAGGAAATATGGGAGATGGTAGAGAGTTTTTTTGAGGTGTGGAAATTTCAGAATGCTCTCCTATTATAAGTTGAAATCCTTAAATAGGCCTCAAAATTGCTAACTGATATCTAACAAACATTATCTATTTTACGTTTGTTCATTTGATATTTATTCTACACCTGTCTAGGAGTAGCTGACACCTATTTATTTGTTCTGCATGTGTCTCTGACTGCCTTGTATCTTGAAGATGTGTCTTTGATGATTTTGAGAAGATTTTGGCTTTTTTTTCCTTGAAGCTGTAACGCCCCAAAAATGAGTCTCGATATGTCACACGATGCTCGAGACTATGAGTAGTCTAAAGCTAACCCTGTAAACCTTCTACTAAATCTGAAACTCATAATAAAGAAATATAAATATGCCATCAATGCTAAAATACTAAATTATGTATGAACTAAAATGAATTTGGCTAAACATAATGTCTGAGAATACTTAACTTAAAAGTATGGGCAACCAATACTTGCAATCTGAATTACAACTAGCAGTCTGACAAGCCTATACTATAAACAACTAGAGAGTCGCTGGGACAGACCCCCAACTGACTCGAACTAACTGAAAACAATTGAAAAATCTACTTTAATAAACTAGAAATCTGAATAACAGGGTCCCTGAAATATGAGGACTCACCAACTGTCGGGATATAGATAGAGATGCTTAAAATCACTCACGCTACTGAAACTGAGCACCTAAAACTATATTATTAAACAACGTAGCACATAGACATATATGTGGATCCGTACTTTTGGAATGTACTGAGTGTGTGGGGGTGAAATCATTAGTAAAAAATATCTCAATATTCATAAAAATTTATGAAAGAATGCATGATAAGTGTAATGACTCATATTGGATTGAATAACTAAAAGCTGAAAGTCATAAATCATATATGATAAAGCATACTGTGTAAGTCTCATGAGCTATCACATTTAGTTCTAAAAGTAGAACTTGTATTATGTCTTTAACTAATTCGATTTAAGTGTAGAAAGGACTCACATTTATATCTGTAAACTGAAAGCTAAAATCTAATGACTAATATCTAATGTAAAAATAATATCTGAATAAAACTGTGAGCCTTCACACTTAAATTCTATAGTTTTCTATAAGTCTTTGCTTTTAGGGAGGTTTTTCTAATCGACATAAACTATGTGAGCTATCATAGATTCCAATGTCTAGTTCCCCTAAGGGGAACACTTTACATTAGAGAGAGGTATCATACTCTTGCCAGGGAGTATAACCTGAGCTAAGTTATCACAATCTGTATATGTATCCATATACAAATGGAATATAATCTAAATCTGTACCTACATTGGCTCATAGTTCAAGGGAAATAGGATGTGCTAAACCCATACTTTCCGCTCGATGCTAAATACTATTCCTTTTAATTTGTATGCTCATTCTATAGGAAATCTACTTTAAAACTAGCATAAGGGTTTACTATAAAAACTATTTATGCATTTGTTTACTTTAAACTGTAATCAAAACTGTAATTAAAACTGATAAAGTGGATTCCATATCTCAGCTAAGGATCAAAAGATCAATCTTGTGCAAAAACTTAATATAGACTAATCATAGGATGATTCAAAACATAATATTCTTAAAGTATCAATATTCAAATTAAGGTTTAATAACCCATTCTTTAACTCATATCAAATCATCATAAGGTTCATGCTTGATAATCAAAATCTTGAAATTTCTTTAACAATTCTAGTAAAGACAATGAAATTCAATTCTCAATATATGTAAAACCAAGCCCAATGTATGGATAAATAAAATAGATATGAAATTCAACATTCACATGGCTCATAATATTATAAACATCGAATAATGACAATTGGGTATAAACCTTATTCTCAGATCACGTATATTCATGAAATTCAAGTTTAAAAACTAGTTTTGGCACAAGGATGAAAGAATTGTCCTTGTTCATAGCCATATATACCTTAATTGATTAAATTAATGAAGATACTTTAATTTGGATTCCTATTTGTGTTCTTGAAGATTGTTTCTTGAAGATCCTAAATCGGGAACCATGAATTCTTAGTTATCTTGAAAAAGGAATGGTGAATTTTAGATTTCTTGAAGTTTTAAATTGAAGCTCTAGGGTTTTGTTTGATAGCAATTTTGTGAAAAATAAGTATAATATGCTTAGAATAGGTTTAATATTCTGTTTTTCATAACTTGGGGGCTTGGGAAAAGACTAAACCACCCTTGGAAATTTAAAACTTAAAACTGGAATGTTGTTTAAGGTTTCACCGCGATTCGGTGAGTGGGTCAGCGCGATACCCACTGAAATGAGGTGGAATTGTGGTGATTCACTGGATTTGGACCATTGCTGATTTGGGAATCACCACGACGCAGTGAATGTGTTATTGAGATACCCAACATGATGCAGTAAAATTGTGGTGACCTCTGGAAACTGAAAATTGCCTTTTTATACTCCACTGCAAAGCGGTAGACCTCTTGACGCCATACTCACTGGGATGCGATGGAATCGTGGTGAGATGACGGAATTTCAATCCAAACACCATCCAATCCTAGTCCAAAAAATCCAAAACTTGTCGGAGACATGCTACATACACCCCTGAATATAATTCAAATCAAAAATCATTGTCTTGGGTCTTGGAAGCTCATCTTTAAAATCCTCGAAGTTTAAAGGGAGTCAAAAGTGACTAAACCCCTCAACATTTAACTTTATTTTTAGGTTTTAAGTGATATGGGAACCTACTAAGGGCTGAGATAAACTAGGAAAGTGTGGGGTATTACAATATCTCCCCCTTGGAAAAATTCATACTTGAATGAGGCTAATTATGCTGATGTTACTGAGGAACTGAAATTATACACTGGTATGCACAAATATAAGGATGACTGCATGTCTAAATTGATTTGCAAAAGCAAGAATTATCAAGAGAGTGACTATATAAAGATGAAACTTAGAATGAAAAGATATTATCTAAGGAAACTTGTTACCTTAAAATGAGTTTAAATATTCAGTGAAAAGATGAGGGTACATGGTTCGCATATCTATTTCTGCTTCCTAAGTGGCGCACTCAACAACTGATTCTTCCAAATAACTTTGACCAAGGGAGATTCTTTGCTCCTTAGTTTATGAATCTGGTGATCAAGAATCTCAACTAGAATCTCTTCATAAGAGAGGCTACCGTGAATATTTGTGCTTTATAAGGGTACAACAACAGTCGGATCACCAATACACTTCTTTAGTAAGGATACATGGAACATAGGGTGAACGAATGACAAATCTTTAGGCAACTCAAGCTCATTTGCCACCTTTCCAATATGACTCAATATTTTCTAAGGGAAAACATATCGGTGATTAAGCTTCCCCTTTTTGCCAAATATCTTCACCCCTTTCATGGGTGAAACTACCAAATAAACTAAGTTATCAACGTCAAACTCAAGATCCTTTCTCCTTATATCTGAATAAGATTTTTGATGACTCTAAGATATTTTCAACTTTTCTTGAAATCAACTAGAATTTCTCCACAGCTCCTAACACCATATCTAGCCCTATCAAAATGGCATAACCCACTTTGAACCAACCGATAGGTGACCTATATCTCCTCCCATAAAAAGCCTTAAATGGCGCTATTTGGATGCTAGAATATTACTATTATTGTAGGTGAACTTGATCAACGGTAAGTGCTCGTCCCAAATACCCTTAAAGTCAAGGCACATGCCCTCAACATATCCTCTAGGGTATGAATGGTCCTCTTTGCCTAACCATCTATCTGAGTGTGAAAATCTAAACTGAGATGAACTTGGGTACCAAGACCCTTCTAGAAGGCTTTCCAAAAGTGAGAGGTAAACTGAGTACCCCTATTTGAAATAATCAACAAAGGAACTCTGTGTAATCTGACCAACTCTCTAATATACAACTTAGCATAATCTTCGACTGAGTAGGATGTATGAACTGGCAGGAAATAGGCTGAGTTGGCCAACCTATCTATAATAACCAAAATTGAATCATGTTGATGATGCGAATGGGGTAACCATGCTACAAAATCCATGTTCATATCTTCCCACTTCCAGGTGGTAATAATAAACTCTTGCAAGATGCCACCAGGTCTTTGGTGCTCCACTTTAACCTGTTGACAAACAGAACACTTAGACATAAACTCTGTAATATCTTTGTTCATACCACTCCACCAATAGACTTCCCATAAATCTCGGTATATCTTAGTAGCATATGGGTGAATGGTGTAACGCACACCATAAGCTTCAGCCATAATTTGTTGCCTCTAACTATCAACATAAAACACACATAATCTAATCTGGTATCTCAACACACCATCTTCCTCTTAGGAGAAAACCTCTATCTTTTGATCTCTGACCGACTCCTTCAACTAAACTAGGTTGGGATCTTTATCTTGTTTCTCCTTCACCTTCAAAGCTAAAGAAGATTTTGCACTACTCTAGACCCAAATATCTCTCTTATCTAAATCAAATAACCACACACCTAGTTTATTCAACAAATGAACTTCTTGAACTAACTCTTTTTTATCACCCTCTACATAAGCCACACTATCCATCAACAATTTATTAAGGGCATCTACCACAACATTGGCCTTGCTCGGATGATACAAAACAATCATATCATAAACTTTCAATAATTCCATCCACCTTCTCTGATGGAGATTTAGCTCTCTACATAAACACATACTGCACACTTTATGATCCGTAAACATATAGACATGCACCCTATAAAGATAGTGCCTCCAGATTTTCAAAGAGAACACAATAGTAGCTAATTCAATGACATGAGTAGGATAGTTCTTTTTGTAAGGCTTAAGTTGTCTAGAGGTATAGGCTATGACTCTACCTTTATACATCAAAACATAACCCAGACTAAATCTAGAAGCATCACAATAGACAATGAATCCATTTATACCATCATGTAACGCTAAGATTGAGGCTGAAGTAAGTTTATCCTTCAACTCCTGAAAACTCTTTTTACAAGATTCTGACCACTGAAACTTAACTCTCTTCTAAGACAATATAGACATAAGGGATGCAATAGATGAAAACCCCTCAACAAACTATCTATAATAGCCAGCTAAACCTAAGAAACTCTTGATGTCTAATAGAGAAATAGGTCTATGATACAAGCATGAGGAGCACAAGGATTATAAGTTTATTTTGAAGGTCCACGTTTCAGATTTGAAAAGGAATTGAAGACCTTTTGAAGCCTTTTTTAAAGCTTTGTCCAAGCTCAGGAACTACAAATACTACAAGGTGCACTTATAAAAATGGATGCAGATGAGCATGTCTTAAGTTCATCCAAAGGAGTGTATGTATTAAAGTGTGAAGACATGCCTTGAGTGTCTTAGAAACACTACAAGTCAGCCCCATTTATACACTCCAAACCCACCCCATTCATTAAGGGTAAATGTGTCATTCCTATCTCTTTTGTAATAGACTATAAGTAGGAACCCCTTAGTCTTATTTTCTTAGTTAGCTCATTTAAAAATCACTTTGTAACATTGAACACCATATTTCCTCTCAAAAATAAAGTAGACCACCAAAAATTTTAAGCTTCACAAGTGAAAGGTTCTACTTGTGTTGTGAGACATCTAGAAATGAGAGTGCTTGAGTGAACCGAGTTCCTCTTGTGTTCCCGTAAGAACTTGGTTCTTATTAATGTGATTTGTAGAGTTCTTAGAGTTTGATACACTCTTTAGTTACTTTATTTTATATTCTCTTTGTGTCAAGTTATCTATCTCCTTATCTTTCAAGTTTGTGTGTTTGTTGTTTCCATTTGATGTCTTGTACGTGTGGACTATTTTTGTTAGTTTGTGGACTGTTTTTTGCTATTGTAGATACCATTTGGTATCATTTGGTATCATAGATAAGGCTGGTTGTGTTCCTACACTACCAATCTTCGGTTCTCTAAGTCAAAAAATAAAAAAAAAAGGTGTTGAAAAGCAAAAAATTCCAAAAAGTAGCAAATCTGTCCATTCTTGTTATCTTGGCCGAAATTGTGTCTTGTTGTTTTCTTGTGAATTTTGTGTGTTTTTTTGTTTTATAGTGTTATATTTTTGTTTCCTAACATTAGAATAGGTGTCCAAGGTGAAAAATCTTACAAAAAGAAGTTATTCTACGAGTTGGGTTTCTTGACCTAAGTGGTGTTGTTGTTTGGCCAAAATTGTGTCTAGATTAGGTGTTATTTTGCTTGTATTAGTAGTTCTGTGTGTTATATTGTTGTTTTTATAGCATACTTGAGTGTAAATTCCAAGATTTGAGCTTTGTTAAGTTGTTGTTGGAAGGTTGGACAGTTTAGATATTGTTATTGTTCAAAGTGTTCTTGTTGTTGTTCATGTTGTTCTTGTAATATTCAACAAAATGCCTTGTTTAATTTGAAAAGGGAATAGATATATAAGGTATTGTGTTGTCTTGGGACTACTTTCAAGACAACAATAAAATGGAAAAGAAACAAATACCTACCAAAAGCTTGCCTACCAAAAGAGTGTCAAAACATCTTTCAAGAAAGGCCAAAAGAGGAAAGGGAAAAGACAAGGCAAAAAGGTGTTTTGCCATTTTAGTGCAAGTTGGTGAAAGATGATGTACACCTTTTTGAACTTTGGAAAGAGAATCCAAAGCCTTGTCTTGTTACTCCAAAACCAAAAATTCATTACCAACAAAAAAGATTAAACAACTTATGACTTGAAAACATTATACTCCACAACAACAACAATATCAATGACCAAAGAAAAAAATATAACAATAAAAATCATGGTCCATGCCAACAACCAAAAAAAAATACTAAAGTTCTTGGACATCCATAGTTTCTTTCCTTGTCTCTAGTAGTTTCATTTTCATTGACTCCTATACTAGTTGACAACTAGTAACAACCTATTAAGTTATGAACTAGTTTTTGAGTACTTCTTTTGTGAAAGTGTTACTTATGGTGCTTTGCTCGTTTACAGTTCGTAGTTGTTTTTCGTTCAAGTGAGTAAAAAAATTCTTTGAGTCTTATAAAAGAAATCCACTCCAACTTAAGAATAGACTCATTCCTAAGCACTCAAGGATTGATAGTCGGCTTACAACACTTGAAGGACCAACTGAGGAAGCTGAGTGTGAAGAATGTCTAGCGTATTTTGAACTATCGTTTGCTTGTTTTGTAGGTACAATTGCAAATCGAACCCAAAAGTTCCAATTCCCCAACTGTGAATAATAATGTTATGAATGTCCTCTTAGCTAGTCTTGAAACTTTGTATAAAGGCGTGGCTAGGATGAAGGCAAATGTTGAGAAGTTGGGTTCGGATGTGGCCTCAACGAGTGAAAGATTGGACAGGCTGGAAATCCAAAGGAGCTCTCGACCTCATACCACTCAAAACACTTCACCTACTATTACTCCTGAGACCTTGCACTAAAGATTGTATCCACCAAGTGCTACAAACCAAGTCAATCTTTACTCCCAAAGCCGAGAACAAGATGGACCTAGCTATTCCTCACTCCACCAAGTTCCACAAGGAGGACTTGGAACCCAAATTCCATCCCTAAACCCAAATCCTCCACTACAAAATCCTTCAATTCAAAGACCCTACACTCCACTAAATCCAATGTATCCTTCCCAAGCTACACTAACGCAGAAATACACCATCCAAGTAAAAAAAAGGGAAAGTTAGGATCCAAGGAGAATGAGGATAAGCATCAAGATGGAGAGAAACTTAGTGGTGAGATACAAGAAGAATGTGAAAAGAAGAGGGCAAGGTAAAGGGAAACCGCGGGTAGTGAAGTAGGAAACGGAAAGAAAAATATGCTTGTGGGATTTGCCCACAAAGGATCTTCGATACTCACTAACCCGTATGCTACTGCTTTGCCTAGCATTGACCTTTCTTATGTACAGGTTCAAGTTCATATGCTATCAAAGAAGGATCAAAAAGGGATTCCACATGATAACATGGGAAATGAGCTAGTGACACCCTTGGATGAGAGTGGACTGCCGTGGCATACACCGAAGTATAATTGCTATGCTCTACACTTCCTTAGGTTTGAAATGTTGTGATAAGGATATTAGTATCCAATGTGAAGTAGCTTCGGGTTTACATAGTGTAGAAAAGCATGAATATTTCCTTGGTAGTTCTCTTGTTGCATATGTTAGTCAATTTGCTCTTAAGGATAGATCACTACTTGATCGTGTGAGTGCTGTGATTCAAAATCCTCAAATTAGTGTTCATTCTTGTAATATTGACCATGATATTGGACATATTCCTTTGAGCTTGTGGGATGCAAACCGTGCTACTAGTTTTGCTCAAGGAAATCATATGTTTGGTAAACTTTTGAATAAAGGTGTGCTTTCTCTTAAGAGAAGACTTCTAGGACACAACTCTTTAGTATTTGATAGTATCCTAATAAAAGGATTGGTTAATCTCTACTTTTACCCTTGGATACACCATCCCTTTGATCCCGAAACACTAGCGGATTGGAAAAGGGGTTGCCTTGACTTATGCTTATCTTTCCTTGATGATTATCTTATCCCTATCCTTTGTAATTTTAAAACTACATGTTTCATGGTAAAAATAAAGGATAGCTGGTTGAATTGTAAAAGTGTACCCCCTCAGCAAGATATCGTTACACTTGATTCCTTTCTACACTACCTCCTTACCTATGATGATAACCATGTTAATTTTGAATTTGTATTTAGTGGAAGGAAGTTTGGTGGCTGGTTTTATTATTTGTATGATGGTGATATATGGTTGAGTTGGATCTTAAGATCAATTATGGCACTATATTTGATGAGGTCCTTTGTAGAGGTAATGAAACAAATGTATCTTATGGTTCCTAAGATGAAGGTAGTCTTACCTTTTTGGTATAGTAAAGCTATTAAGACCATTGTAGTTTCCTTATCTCTGGATATTTGCCAAAGACACTTCCTTTGTTCCATTCATGCTGAGCTTTTCATGTCACACACGAAGGACCTATGGGTATATTCCAAATGTGAACAACCTTGACTTGATGACATATGTGATACTTTAAGATTGTAATCCTCTTTCCTTGATGTTTATCTTAGTCATGTCCTTTGTGATGCTTGTGGTACATGTTTCATGATCATAACAAAGGATTGTTGGTTGTATTCCAAAAGCGTACCCCCTTGGCATGTCTATATAATTTATGGTACTAATATTAACCCTCCTATTATGAGGATTGTGTGCTTGTTTTCCCTCTCTTTGGTTTTGCAAGGTGCAAATTTGAGGACAAATTCCTTTTAAGGTGGAGAGGATGATACAAGCATGAGGAGCACAAGGACTACAAGTTTTTTTTAAAGGTCCACATTTCGGATTTTCAAAGGAATTGAAGAACTTTTGAAGCCTTTTTTAAAGCCTTTTCCAAGCTCGGGAACTACAGACTACAAGGCGCATTTATGAAAATGGACGCGGATGAGCATGACTTAAGTTCATCCAAGGGAGTGTATGTATTAAAGTGTGAAGACATGCCTTGAGTGTCTTAAAAACACTACAAGTCAGCCCCATTTATACACTCCAAACCCACCCCCTTCATTAAGGGTAAATGTGTCATTTCCCATCTCTTTGTAATAGACTAAAAGTAAGAACCCCTTAGTCTTACTTTCTTAGTTAGCTCATTTTAAAATCACTTTGTAACATTGAACACCATATTTCCTCTCAAGAAGAAAGTAGACCACCAAACATTTTAAGCTTCATAAGTGAAAGGTTCTACTTGTGTTGTGAGACGGCTAGAAACGATAGTGCTTGAGTGAACCAAGTTCCTCTTGTGTTCCCCGTAAGAACTTGGTTCTTTTTAATGTAATTTGTAGAGGTTTTAGAGTTTGATACACTCTTTAGTTGCTACATTTTATATTCTCTTTGTGTCAATTTATCTCTCCTTATCTTTCAAGTTTGTGTGTTTATTGTTTTCGTTTGATGTCTTATACGTATGGACAGTTTTTGTGAGTTTGTGGACTGTTTTGTGCTCTTATAGATACCGTTTGGTATCAGTCTAGGCTATTTTATCACTGCTTTAGTCTTTTGGGGATCAACTATAATTCCATCACCGGAAATAATATGACCAAGGCAAGCTACTGACCTTGGCCAAAATTCACACTTACTAAATTTAGCAAACAACTGGTGCTCTCTACGAGTTTGTAACACAATTGTAAGATGGTCTGCATGATCATTCTCACAATGGAAAAAGACTAGAATATCATCAATAAAGACTACGACAAACATGTCTAGGTACTATTTGAATACTCGGTTCATCAAGTCCATGAAGGCTGCGGGAGAATTTGTTAGACCGAAGGACATGACTAGGAATTCAAAATGACCATAACAGGTTTTTAAAGCTATTTGGGGAAAATCAGATTCCCTTACTCTAAGCTGGTGACAGTCGGATCTAAGGTCTATCTTAAAGAAGTAACTTACAACTTGGAGTTGATCAAATAGGTCATCAATTCTGGGAAGAGGGTACCTATTTTTAAGTGTGGCTTTATTTAGCTAATAATAGTCAATGTACATTCGTAGAGAACCATCTTTCTTTTACACAAATAGGACGGAGTGCCCAATGGTGAAATGTTGGGCCTTATGAAACTTTTATCTAAAAGAACTTTGAGTTGCTCCTTTAACTCTTTAAGCATGAATGGAGCCATACGATATGGAAGAATGGAGATGGGATGAGTATCAGGAAGAAGATCAATACCAAATTCTATTTCTCTATGGGGAGGTACCCCTAGTAAATCTTCTAGAAAAACTTTAGAAAACTCATTGATAAAATGGACCGAATGAACTATTGGAGCCTCAAACATAGTGTCTTTGACTCAAACTAAATGAAAAATGCACCCTTTTGATATCAACTTTTGGCCTTAATATAGGATATAAAATGACTTTTGGGAGATATGGAATTACTTTTCCACTCAAGGACTGGCTCATCTGGAAACTGAAACTTCACCACTCTGGTACTATAATCTATATATGCATAATAGGAATGGAGTCAATCCATACCTATAATAAGGCCAAAGTCGACCATATCTAACTCTATTAGGTCTGCTAACATGATCTTTTGAAGAATAGTGATAAGACACTTTCTGTAGATCTGTTTGGCAACAACTGACTAACCTACTGGGTTAGAAACTAAGAAGGGCTTAGAAATCTTTTCAAGACCTACTCTAAAATTTACCGCAATCAACGGAGACATATATGAGAGATTTAACCCTAGGTCTAATAGCACATAAACATTAAGATGAAAGACACGAAGCATACAAGTAAGAACATCTGGTGAACTCTCCTACTCCTGGCGGTATAATAAAGCATAGAACCAATTTTGGCACTGACCGACACCATTACTGAATGATGTGCCTTGAGGAGGATATGGGCAACCTAGAGGAGATGATGCGCTAGTAGTCTGAGTATAGGTATGAACATCCCTACTTCCTTGCTTAGCAAACATACACTCTTTGATTCTGTGACCCAACTTACCATAGCCAAAATAACATTTATGCCCCAACAAACACTCACTAAGATAATTCTTACCATATCTAGCACGTGCAAGATAATTAGGACTTCCACCCACACTATTCTGAGACCTGGATATAGAAGTCCTACCCCAATGTTCTTGCTTAGATCTAGGTGCGGGAGTACTGGCTAAAAATGGAATCGACATATATGGGAAACCCTAAAACTATGAATGATTTCCCCTACAAATCTTGGTTGGCTATACTTAAACTGTCCAATTCTAGCCTTCTTATTTTGTGTTTCTTTCTCCTTTAACTTTTCTACCTCAATCTGTTGAGTATGAGTCATCAATCTAGCAAGATCCGTATCCCCAATAATCATGGTAGTCCTACACTCCTTGACTACCAACCCAGACACTTTGGTAACAAACTTACTCATACTCAATCTTAGGTCATCTATCAAATTAGGAGCATACTTAGAAAACTGATTGAACTTAAGGCAGTACTCTTTCACTGTCATCCATCCCTGTCTAAGTTTCATGGAGTCCTCTATCTTTGATTCCCACAACTCACACGAAAAAAACCTATCTAGAAACACATCTTTAAATGCATGCCAACTTATGGGAGCTGCATTTTCACCTTTACCATTTATCCACATAACAACCCAATCGTAAGCAACATCCTTCAGCCTGTAAGAAACTAATTCTACACTTTCCACTTCAGTAATATACAAAACTTGGGTGATCTTTTTCACCTACTCAAGGTACAACTGTGGGTCCTCACATGCCTTCGACCCAAAGAATTCAGGCAAATTCATCCTCATAAGTCACAAAGTTTGGCTGTAGATAAATCACTATTTTATTAAAGTGGGAATGTATCCTGATGGTTGCCTGGAATATTGGCAGTCACATCCTAAGGTAACACCTGAAAGGCAGCTCAAAATTCAGCATAGGATACATTCTCATTTAAAGGACAGTAGGCTGGGATAGATGGTTATTATTTCTACGAGTATTAGCACTACGAGAAGCATATTCTGTCACCTAAGAGCATGAGTTAAAAATAGATAGAGACAACTATAAGAACAATGGATCATGAATGAAAAAGATGGTTTCCTAAAATATCCCTTTGCCTCTTGCTCATAAATGTGGCACACTTCACACCCATGATCAAGACTCTACGTAACGTGGCTTGTCTGACTCCCTAAGACTATTTAAAACCTTAGGCTTTGATACCAAGTTTGTAACACCCTAAAAATAAGTTTCAAGACGTCACACGGTGCTCGATACTATGAGTAGTCTTAATCTAACCATGTAAGCCTTCCACTAAATCTAAAACTCATACTAGAGAAATATAAACATGCTATCAATATTGAAATACTCAATTTTCTCTGAACTAAATTGAATTTAGATGAAAATAATGTCTAAGAATACTTGACTTAAAAGTCTGGGAAACCAATACTTAAATTCTGAATTACAACTAGCAGTCTGACAAGCCTCTACTATTAATAACTAAAGAGTCATTAGGACAAACCCCCAACTGGCCCGAATTGATTGAAAATAACTGAACAATCAACTTTAATAAATTGGAAATTTGAATGATGGGGACCGCAAACTATGAGGACTCACCAACTATTGGGATATAGATGGAGATGCTTGAAACTAAAACTGAGCACCTGAACCTACATTATTAAACAATGTAACACATAGACATAGATGTAGATTGTACTTTTTGGATGTACTGAGTATGTGGGGGTGAATGTATTAGTAAAAAAATATCTCAATCTGCATAAATATTTATGAAAGAATGCATGCTAAGTGTAATGACTCATATTGGTTTGAATAACTAAAAGTTGAAAGTCATAAATCATAAATGATAAAGAATACTATGTAAGTCTCGTGATCCATCACATTTAGTTATAAAAGTTGTACTTGTATTCTATCTTTAAATCATCCGGTCTAAGTGCATAAAGGACTCACTTTTATATCTATAAACTGAATGCTAAAATCTTATGACTAATATCTGACGTAAAAAAAATATCTGAATAAAACTGTGAGCTTTCACACTTAAATTCTAAAATTTTATTTATGTCTTTACTATTAGGGAGGTTCTTCTAACCGACATAAACCATGTGAGCTATCATGGAGTCTAACGTCTAATTCCCCAAGGGGAAAACATCATGTTAGAGAGGGGTGTCATACTCTTGCTAGGGAGTATAACTTGATAAAAATGATCATAAGCTATATATGTGTCCAAAACACAAATGGAATATAATGTTAATCTATACCTACGTTGTCTCATAGTTATGGGGAAGTAGGATGCGCTAAGCCCACACTTTTCGCTCGGTGCTAAATACTACTCCCTTTAATTTGTATGTTCATTATATAGGAAATCCACTATAAAACTAGTATAAGGGTTTACTATGAAAACTAGTTATGCATCAGTTTACTTTGAACTATTATCAAAACTATAATTAAAACTTATAAAGTGGATTCCACATCTCAGCTAAGGATCAAAAGATCAATCTTGTTCAAAAACTAAATATAGAATAATCATAGGATGCTTAAAAACATAATTTTCTTGAAATATCAATATTCAAACTAGGGCTTAAACCCATGGTTTAAATCATGTCAAATCATCACAAGGTTCATGCTTGATAATGAAAATCTTAAAAAAATTTTAATAATTCTAGCCAAGACAATGAAATTCAATTCTCAATATATGTAAAACCAAGCCCAATATATGGATAAATAAAATAGAGATGCAATTAAGAATTCACCTGGCTCATAACATTATAAAATCAAATAATGACGATTGGGTATAAACCTTATACTCAGATCATGTATATTCATGTGAATTCAAGTTTAAAAACTAGTTTTAGGCACAAGGATGAAAGAGTTATCCTTGTTCATAATCCCGCATACCTTAATTGATTAAATTGATGAAGGCACTTGACTTTGGATTCCTATTTGTGTGCTTGAAGAATGTTTATTGAAGATCCTAAATCGGGAACCTCGAATTCTTGGTTATCTTGAAAAAGGAATGCTGAATTTTAGATTTCTTGAAGTTTTAAATTAAATCTCTAGGGTTTTATTTGAGAGCAATTTGGTGAAAAATTAGTACAATATGCTTAGAATAGGTTTAATCTTCTATTTTTAATGAATTGGGGGCATGGAAAAAGACTAAACCACCCTTGGAAATTTTAAACTTATAATTGAAATATCGTTTAAGGCATTACCGTGACGTGGTGAGCGGGCCATAGGATACCCACGACAATGTAGTGGAACCACGGTGACTCACTGGATTTGGGCCATTGCTGATTTGGGTAACACCGTGATGCAGTTATTGGGTCATTTCTATACCCAATGTGATATGGTGAACTCACGGTGACCCTCTGGAAGCTTACAATTGAATTTTTACACTTCACTGTGACGCGGTGGACCTCTTGATGCCATACTCTCTACGACTCAATGGAATATCGGTGAGGTGCTAGAATTCCAATCTAAACACCATCCAATCCTAGTCCAAAAAATCTAAAAGTGGCTCGAGACATGCTACTTATAGCCCTGAATATAATTCAACTCAAAAATCATCGTCTCAGGGCCCTAAAGGTCAACTTAAAATCCTTTAAGATTAAAGGGATTCAAAAGTTACTAAGCCCCTCAACACTTAACTTTATTTTCAAGTTCTAAGTGTTATAAGCACCTACTAAGGGCTGAGCTGAACTAGGAAAGTGCGGGGTATTACAGAAGCTTTGTGTCATTTTTATTCTACTTTTTATTTTTTTATGGGGACCATTAAGTAGATTTTTAAATTTTGAAGGGGTGTTGACCCCTTTTTTTTAATTGAGGAGGTACGCCTGTGCTATCCCTTGCGGATCCATCATATCACCATTACTGGGGTTAGTGGCATATGAAGATGCAGTATCTAATAATTCTATAATCTACTTTGAATTGTTATCTTTATCTAGATTTGACAAGGCTTCTTTGAGTATTCTCTTTAATTCTTTTCTAAAAAGGTGTGATTTCTTTTGTGAGGATGAGTTTATCTCTGGTTTTTCTGCTGGACTCCATACCTTAATTTTGATGTTCTTTCTTAAGTATTTGATCCTCTTAATTTTATGAATATAAAAGGACCGATAGATAATATATGAAATTCTTTTTCCAATAAAAATTTTACACCATTTGAGTTAACAATAATTGATTATTTACTCTAAATTGGCTCCACCATCATAGAACCATCAGGGAATTATGGTGGTATTTACTTACTTTGAATATTTAATGAATCAAGAGTGAGTATTAGGGCTAACATACATAAAATTATACCAGGCTGCCTTATAATCATACAAATTATATATTTGAGGTCAATAATTTCTTGACTGAGGAATAGGTGTATGTAGATGATCTGCATACCATTCAAATGGATTAATATCCTTTTAATTATAAACTTTAAGTATTAAATACTGTTGGCATAATTTATATCTGCAAACTTATGCTCAATTTATACCTAATCAGTATCTGTTAATATGAACTCATTATACCTTTGAGTCTTGAGGGGATCATCTGTGTCCACATATTCCCAATTTGTATAACAAGGTTTTAAAAACTCTAGAACTCAAAAACCTTAATCTTTTTTATCAAGTGCCATTATTAGCACTACCTACAAATCTACTATCTCAAATTGTTTTTTATTAGGAGTACTTTGTTCTTCCTTCTTTTACGGAGTGGCTGGGGAGACTACTTGTGAATATGTCTCTGGTGGTTTTATTGCATAACTATTTTTTGTTTGGGTAGAAATATTATTATTGGCTAAGGAATATTCTTGTAATGCCCCAAATCTATTACCCAGAATGCTACATAATGCTCATGACCTCGGAGGACCACAATCTAACCCATGACTGATATTTGTACCTAAACATTGCATAATAAACTGTATAAATGTGAAAATAAAGGTTGTAAGGCCATAAGGTTCAAAACTGATAAAATAATCTCTCAATGATATGGTGTCACAATACCAAAACCAAACCTAAAATAAATTGTCTGAACATGATAGTCTGAAAAGCCTCTGACTGACTAAACTATCTGAATAAGGAGTTGATGGGACATGTCTCAAACTAATGGAACATGTCTCAAACTAACTCCAACTACTAAAATAAATTAATTAATGAGATA
Organism: Capsicum annuum; assembly: GCF_002878395.1. NCBI lineage: Eukaryota > Viridiplantae > Streptophyta > Magnoliopsida > Solanales > Solanaceae > Capsicum > Capsicum annuum. The sequence goes on from NW_025892473.1 coordinate 73,201, forward strand.
ATAAAGTAATGGTTATGTCCTCAAAGATTGAGGACTCACTCCTAACTCAGACTGTTGAGACCAAAATGCTAATGATGCTCTGGAGCTCATGCTTCTGAACATATTGTAAAAACTCTATAGCGCAAATGTCCTAGTATGTTAGAATGTACTGGTATGTATGTGAGGTAGGCTAAATGCAAAGGGTTTACATGCATGAACTATACTAACTGGCAGAATAACATGAACGTGAGAATACATACATGAATACATAGTAACTGTAACTTAGTTATTACAACATGATTACTGAACCTAAGTACTGATAACAGGAGATACTGATAACTGCATATCTAAAATAACTGATACTAGCGACTATATTTGACAGTCTAGATTCTAATGGAACTAGTTGAGTTCCATACTATTCTGAGATGACTGTATTTGACAGTCCTGAATTCTGTAGAACTATCTGAGTTTTATTACTGAAACTAAATACTTATATCTAACAGTCCTGATTCTATATTGAAACTGTGGAAAGTATTTATCTAACTGACATGCACCTAATACATCATTATGGCTGAGTTGGGGTCCAATCTGTAACCCCAATTGGAAGGATGTCAATACTGCACCACTGGTAAGGAAAATCTGAAAGTAACCCTTATATAATAGATAACTCTAGTTAGAATGATGGGAACCCTCCTGTTATAGGTTAAGCCACCTCATCTACCCTCATATAACAGGCTATGATGTCTCAACCTATGCTGTCTACATAGTTCTGGAATACAAAGAGTGCTTCTAAGAATCATACTCTTATATTATAGGTGGGTTCCCATCCTTGGGTTCACTCGGTGCTAATTTCTACTCCCATCTAAATAGACACTGAACATAATTAATGACACTGACTGGACTAAGTTAACTAAGTTTCGTTGACTAATGAAATACTACTGAGATTACTGAATTTCTGAGGTTTCTGAGATTATTGAGTTTTACTGAGTTTTGCTGAGTCACATGACTGACTGAATTTCTGTGAACATGGCTTGACTGAGATTATCTTTAAAATGCGATACTAATTCTAGGCACATAGCTAAATTTTTGGGTATAAGTATCTAGGACTTGATAGAAGAAAATTGACAAAGCATGACTTTCTTGAATACATGACCAACATCACAATCCATAATACAATAAGTTGGAGATTTAATGAAGTAAAAGTTCTAAAGCACCACAATGGCCACACATATATCCAGAACTCATTGACTAAGATATTTCATCAAACACTTGACATGCATAAACTTGTACATAAATGGAGATTTCATATTATCATACTAGTATAGAACTTCTCCTTCACATAGACTTTTAATCAAACACTTGGGGAGCATGGTTTGGTTATACAATCATCAATACATCTAATAATCATGGATACATCAATCAACGTGTAAATTTAAGGGTTTATCATGATTATTATGCAAATCACCACATCCTAGGGTCAATTATTGGAATATGTAATTTCAAACATAAATCAAAACTCTACAACATCATGAACATGAATTTTAATTCAATATAAATCAAGAACATAAATACATAAATCTTACATTTTGAAAAGAGATTCTTGAGCTTCATGGGTTAAAAGGACCCATGAATCAGCACATGACGTATCTGAGTTATGAGTTTCTTGAAGTTCTTGGACTTGAAGAACTTGAATCTCTTAGTTTCTTGATTAAGATTTGGATCTTTTTTCTTGGGAATTATCTTTGAGAAAAAACCCTAATTTGATGTTGTAGATGGATAATGAACTTATGATGTAATACCCCTAGATTTTCAACTAATAGTGGAACCCTATTTCAAGATCGTTAGGACTAAAGTTAGTGATTTGGTAGCTACATGATCTATCTTTATGAGTATTAGGGCCTAAAAAGTGTACTAGCTATTAGATGAATCAAAACATTCCTTGTCTATTGAATTCTTGAGATGGATATTGGTATGATCAACTTCAAATAAGCATATCTCTGGTTATACTATGAATTTCTGATCTCATGTACCACCTAAAGATATATAATTGAATTATATTTCCAATGATACCAATTTCTCCAAAATCCATTATCGGAGCAAAAAGTTATGCTCATTTTACTGCAGCATATCAACCTGGAAATTTTGTGAGGACTTGTCACAAATGTCGTCACTATAAGCAGAAATTTGCAAAATCCAACATTTTGTGATGATATTTTGTGACTACTTGTCATAAGTTTGACGGCTTGTCACAATATGTTGTCAACCTTAAGCCAAAAATCATAAAATCCACCCTTTTGTGACGACATTTCATGACGACTTGTCACGATTGTCATCAGCTATTTTTTTCAGTAATTTAATGATATTTTTGCAAGGGTATTTTGGTCTTTTTCCTCCACTTCCCATGACATATAACCCTTAGAGAACATATTTTCTTCTTTTTCTCTTTAGTTAAACATTTCAAAATTCTCTGCACACCCTCAACCACAAGGTTAGGGTTTCAACATAAAAACTCAATTATCTAGAGATTTAACCATGACAATTCAATAATTCTTGAATATTTGAATTCCCCATTAAGAGGGATACGAGGGACACCCAACAATTCGTGAATAACCTTCCGAAAATTTTAAAGTCATCCAAAAGCTCCAAGTTTAAGGTATGTGGTTTTGAACAAGAACACTCTTTTGTTATTGTGCCCAAAAGTTACATATTTTCATAAAGTATTTAATAAATTCATGGAGAATTCCTATCATGTTATTATATTGTGAGTTTTATGAAACTATGTCTTACCCAATCTTTGATTTGTAATATTATTATGCATATTAATGTTTTAAATTATCAATTTATGATTTAAGTTGCATAATTCAACGTTTATGTCATGTTTTGAGAATTTTAAGTCCTATTGTTGTGGATTGAACCTTATTATTAAAGTATGAGTTTGAGAATGAGATGTTACCGATTTTTAAAGAATATCAAGAAGTGAGTTTTGATTGTAAGTTACGATAGAAATCCACATTCTTGAGTTTGAAGTAAAGGGGATGCATTTTGCTCCCATTATATATATAATATATTGTTGAATTTTTTTAAGGTGGATTTTCTAAAGTTTTGAACTAAGTAAGGGAGTAGTATTGAACACCAAGTTCGGCTTGATTTCGAGGTCTTATACCCTCAAACTATGTGCCCCTGTAGGTTCTTGATAAACTCCAAGTGGGTTAAGATAGTGATCACTAAAGTTAAAGTTTTATCTGATGGCAACGACAGAACAGCTCTCCCTAATGTGGGTAAGTTGTTGGACTCCATGTGTCTCATATGGTTTATGTCGATTAAGAGAAAATCCCTAAGTTCCTAAAGTTCTCTAAGTCCTAAAGTATTCCAAGTTTCAAAGAGTTTTAGTCTTAAAGTTACAAAGTTTTGAAAGTATAAGTGTTTTTGAAAGATATGGTCCTAATAATTTTAGGTGTCATGATAATTTGATGTTTTAAGTAAAAGCATGATGATTTATGAGTCTTGTGGTATATATTTATTTCAAGCTATGTGAGTATGTTTTACACCATGCAGGTTTTCTATAAAAGCTTATGATATTGATTATTTTAATTAGACACTCCCCCATGTACTCAGTATATTCCCAAAGTACTAACCCACATATTTTGCCTATGTTCCATATATTCTCGTAATGTAGGTTCAGTGCTCAGTCTCAGCCTTACCAGTGATCCTTTCAAGCACTTCTATCTATATATCATCCTTAGTGTGTCCTCATGTATCGAGGACCAATTATTCTCAGACTTTCAGTTTTATTTAGTAGCTATTTAATTCATGTCAGTTAAGTATGAGTTGGTTAGGGACCTTTCCCAATGGTTCTCTAGTTTGGAGTAGTAGAGGTTTGTCAGACTAGTCATCAGATTATTAGCACTTCGAGATTGTCTTTGAGTTGTAGTTTGTTCAGACCAAGTATTTTATTCATATTTCTCATTTTATGATGCCGCAGTGTTGATTTCATGCTTTTTATCTTTAAGTAAGCTAATATATGAAGTATAAGGCTTAAAGGGTTAGTTTGGGGCTACTTGTAGCCTTAAATCCCGTGTGATGTTCTGGGACCTAGTTTCGGGGCGTTAGAAACTTGGTATCAGAGCCTAAAGTTTAGAGAGTCCTAGGGAGTCTGACAAGCCGTGTTAAGAAGAGTTGATCATCGGTGTGTAGCGCACCACATCTATGAGCAAGAGGCTATGAAAGATTTTAGGAACAAGTCATTTCTTCCTCTCAAGTCCATCGTGCTCAAGTTGTCTCTCTCAGCTATTAATTTGTGCTCTCTTATTTCAGAATATGCCTCCCCGCCAAGCTCAAAGAAATAACAACGATCAGTAACCTCAGCCTACTGATCCTCTGAATGAAAACGTGTCCCACACCGAATTTAGGGCAGCCTTTCAGGTACTGGCCCAAGCTGTCACTGTCCAGGACAATCAGGCCACAGCTTCTCATCAGCAGGGAGGTAACTTAGCTGCTGCCAGAATTTGTGAATTTATGCGAATGAGTCTGCCAGAGTTTTATGGGTCAAAGGCAGGGGAATACCCACAGTTATATCTTGAGGAGATAAGGAAGATGACACAGGTAATGCATGTGTCTGAAGATGAGTGTGTGGATTTAGTAGCTTATAGGTTGAAGGACATTGCGTATGATTAGGTGGTTTCTTGGAGAAAGAGTAGAGGGGAGGATGACGCTCCCATTACCTGGCAGATATTCCAAGATGCATTCTTAGATAGGTTCTTTCCTTTGAAGTTAAGAGAGGCGAAGATTGACGAATTTATGAACTTCAGAAAAAGCTTCATGACTGTTAAGGAGTACTGCTTAAAGTTCAATTGGCTAACAAAATATGCACCTAACTTGATCTCTAACGACCGAACTGTATGAGAAAGTTTGTGATAGGTGTGTCGGGCTGAGTACTGAAAGAATGTTGCACTGCTATGTTGAAAAAGGAGATGGATTTTTCTCCACTGATGATCTATAAACAGCAAATAGAGGAGGATAAGATAAGGGAAAGAGATAGAGCGGGAGGTAACAAGAGAGCCAGGTTTGAACAGCACGAGTACGGTTAGGCTAAATCCCAGGGAGGGAACTGCCCTCAATTCCAGAGTCATTCTTCTATGCCATCACCCTTATCCACTAGTGCCCCAATGCCTAGAGATAGGCTAAAGTAGGGAAACAGGTCTTCTATGTCCAGGCCTTAGTAGAGTGTGAGTAGCAAGCCCAACTTCTCTCCTTCTGCCAAGTGTAGTAAGACCCATATGGGTGAGTATTTGGCTGAACAACATGATTGTTTTAGGTATGTAAAGATAGGCCACAGGCTTAGAGAGTACCCATATGCTAGGTAGGGAAGTAGAGATACCCGACCCCAGACCAAGGCCACTAGTGCATCAGCTTCCGCAGCCCATCCAGCTCCTCCTCAGGGCACTTCTTCTAGTATTGTTGGCATTAAGCGCCAAAATAGGTTCTATGCCCTACCTTCCCATCATGAGCAGGAGGACTCTCCCGATGTTGTTACTTGTATGCTCCGTGTATTTCATTTTGATGTATATGTGTTATTGGACCCCAGGTCAAGTTTTTTTATGTGACCCCACTTGTTACTGTGAAGTTTGAGAAGAGTCCCAAAAGTATTTCTGAGCCTATTCTAGTTTCTACCCTAGTGGGGAGTCTGTTGTTGCTAAGCAATCATACAAGAATTTTTATGTTACAGTCCTTCATAGAGTCACACTTGCTGATTTGATAGAGTTAGAGATGGTTGATTTTGATGTTATCCTGGATATGGACTGGCTTCACTCCTGCTATGCATCTATAGATTGTCGTACTCATATAGTCAAATTTTAATTTCCTAACGAACCATTTTTTGAGTGGTCAGGGAGTTCAGCACCTCCCAAGAGTCATTTTATTTCTCATCTCAAATTTAGGAAGCTTATATGTAAGGGTTGGTTTTATCACTTGGTTAGAGTTAAGGATATTAAGTTTGAAACCACAAGTATCCATTCAGTCAACATTGTCAATGAGTTTCCTGATGTTTTCTCAGAAGATCTTCCAAGGGTACCTCCCGATAGAGAGATAGAATTTGGGATCAATCTTCTTCCCGATACTCAGCCTATTTCCATTCCTCCCTACCATATGGCACCTACAGAGCTTAAGGAGTTGAAATAACAACTCAAATATCTCTTATATAAAGGTTTTATAAGGCCCAGTGTATCTCCTTAGGGCACACCTATCCTTTTCGTGTGAAAGAAAGATGGTTCTTTACGTATGTGCCTTGACTATCATCAGCTTAATAAGGTCACAATCAAAAACAAGTACCTTCTTCAGAGAATAGATGATTTGTTTGATCAGTTGCAAGGTGCGAGTTATTTCTCTAAGATAGACCTTAGATTCGGCTATCACCAACTTTAAGTAAGAGGGTATGATATTCCAAAGACAGCCTTCTGAACCCGCTATGGTCATTTTGAGTTTCTTGTCATGTCTTTCGGGCTAAATAATGCCCCAGCATCTTTCATGGACCTCATGAATAGAGTATTTAAGCCATATCTTGATATGTTTGTCATTATGTTTATCGATGACATCCTTGTGTATTCCCGAAGTAGGGGTGATAACACAGACTATCTTAGAATAATTTTGCAAACTTTTAGAGATCATAAGTTGTTTGCCAAATTCAGTAAGTGTAAGTTTTGGCTAAGGTTCGTAGGATTTTTAGGTCATATTATTTCAGCTGAAGGTATTAGAGTTGATCCCCAAAACACTGAGGCTATAAGAAATTGGCCTAGGCCTATCTCTCCATCTGATATTACAAGTTTCATAGGTTTAGCTGGCTATTACCACTATTTTGTTGTAAGGTTCTCTTTCATTGCGCCTCTCATGACTCGGTTGACCCAAAAGAAAGCTAAGTTCCTCTGGTCAAATTCTTGTAAGAAGAGTTTTCAGGAGTTGAAAACTCGACCCACTTTTGTCCCAGTGTTGACTTTTCCTGATGGTGTAGATGGTTTTGTGGTATACTGTGATGCTTCGAGAGTTAGATTGGGTTGTGTATTGATACAGAGGGGTAAAGTTATAGCCTATGCTTCTAGACAGTTAAAACCTTATGAGAAGAATTACCCAACCCATGACTTAGAGTTAGCTGCTGTAGTATTTGCGCTTAAAATCAAGAAACATTATTTGTATGGTGTGCATGTTGATGGTTTTACTGATCACAAAAACCTGCAGTATGTGTTGACTCAGAAGGATTTGAATCTTAGGCAGCGGAGGTGGTTAGAATTATTAAAAGACTATGATATAAGAATTTTATATCATCGGGGAAAGGCAAATGTTATGGCAGATGCCCTTAGCAGGATGTCTATGGGTAGTATTTCGCATGTCGAGGAAGGTAAGAAAGAGTTGTCTCGCGATGTGCATCGTCTGGCTAGACTGGGTGTTAAGTTTCTTGATTCCACTAAGGGAAATATTTTGGTGTAGAGTAGTTTCGAGTCCTCTTTGGTTTAGAAAGTGAAGAAGAAACAAGACTTAGATGCTAGCTTGGTCAGATTGAAGGAGTCAGTCAAGGACCAAAAGGTAGAGGTTTTCTCTCAAGGGGGAGATGGGGTATTGAGGTTGCAGGGTAGATTATGTGTTCCTGATATTGGTGATCTGAGGTAGAGAATTATGGTTGAAGCGCATGGTGGGCAGTATTCTATTCATCCAGGCACTACTAAGATGTACCGCCACTTATGGGAAATCTATTGGTGGTGTGGTATGAAGAAGGATATAGCTGATTTTGTGGTAAAGTGTGCACTATGTCAACAGGTTAAGGTTGAGAACCAAAGACCTGGTAGTGTGATGCAAGAGTTTAGTATCCCAACTTGGAAGTGGGAAGAGATAAATATGGGATTTTGTGGCTTGCTTACCTCTTTCCCGACGCCATCATGATTCTGTCTAGGTTGTTGTAGACAGGCTGACTAAGTCAGCACATTTCTTACCTATGCACACATCTTACACAGCTGGGGATTATGCTAGATTGTATATTCGGGAGTTGGTCAGTTTGCATGGAGTTCCATTGTCTATCATTTCGGATAGAGGTACTTAGTTAACTTCTCAGTTCTGGAAAGCATTTCATAAGGTTCTTGGTACCTAAGTTCATATGAGTTCCGCTTTTCATCCGTAGACAGATGGTCAGGCAAAGAGGACTGTCCAAACTTTGAGGACATTTTAAGGGTGTGTGCCCTTGATTTCAAAGGTAGTTGGGCTGAGCATTTGCCGTTGATAGAGTTTGCTTACAACAATAGTTACCATGCTAGTATCAAAGATGGCACCATTTGAGGCATTTGCCCTTGTCACAAGTTTGACGGCTTGTCACAAAATTTCATCAACCTTAAGCAAAAATCATAAAATCCACCCTTTTGTGACGACATTTCATGATGACTTGTCACAAGTCTGACGACTTGTCACGAATGTCGTTAGCTATTTTTTTTCAGCAATTTATTGACATTTTTGTAAGGGTATTTTGATCTTTTTCCTACACTTTCCACGACTTATAACCCTTAGAGAACGTATTTTCTTCTATTTCTCTTTAGTTAAACATCTCAAAACTCTCTGCACACCTTTAACCACAAGGTTAGGGTTTCAACATAAAAACCCAATTATGTAGAGATTCAACCGTGAGAATTCAATAATTCTTACATATTTGAATTCCCCGTTAAGAGAGCTACGAGGGAGACCCACTAGTTCGTGAATAACCTTCTGAAATTTTTGTAGTCGTCCAAAAGCTCCAAGTTTAAGCTATGTCGTTTTGAACAAGAAACCTCTTTTGTTCTTGTGCCCAAAAGTTACATATTTTCGTAAAGTATTTCATAAATTCATGAAGAATTCCTATCGTGTTAATATATTGTCAGTTTTATCAAACTATGTCTTACCCAATCTTTGAGTTGTAATATTATTATGCATATTAATGTTTTAAATTGTCAATTTATGGTTTAAGTTGCATAATTCAATGTCTATATCATGTTTTGAGAATTTCAAGTCCTATTGATGTGAATTGAACCTTATGGTTAAAGCATGAGTTTGAGAATGAGATGTTAGAAATTTTTAAAGAATATCAAGAAGTGAGGTTGCATCGTAAGTTAAGATAGAAATCCACATTCTTGAGTTTGAAGTAAAGGGGATGCATTTTGGCTCCCATTATATATATATATATTGTTGAATTGTTTTAAGGTAGATTTTCTAAAGTTGTGATCTAAGTAAGGGAGTAGTATTTAGCACCGAGTTGGGATTGATTTTGAGGTCTCATTCCCCAGAACTACGTGCCCCCTTAGGTTCTTGATATACCCCAAGTAGGTTAAGATAGTGATCACTAAAGTTAAAGTTTTAACTGATGGCAAGGATAGAACAAGTCTCCCCAACGTGGGTAAGACGTTGGACTTCATGTAGCTCACATGGTTTATGTCGGTTAAGAGAAACTCCCTAAGTTCCTAAAGTTCTCTAAGTCCTAAAGTCTTCAAAGTTTCAAAGAGTTTTTGTCTTAAAGTTACCAAGTTTTGAAAGTATAAGTGTTTTTGAAAGCTATGTTCCTAATAATTTTAGGTGTCATGATAATTTGAGGTTTTAAGTAAAAGCATGATGATTTATGAGTCTTGTGGCATATATTTATTTCAAGCTATGTGAGTATGTTTTACACCATGCAGGTTTTCTATAAAAGCTTATGATATTGATTATTTTAATTTCACACTCCCCCATATACTCAGTATATTCCCAAAGTACTGACCCACATATTTTCTTTGTGTGCTATATATTCTCATAATGTAGGTTCAGGTGCTCAGTCTCAGCCTTGCCAGTGATCCTTTCGAGCACTTCTATCGACATATCGGCAGTGCTGAGTCCTCATGTTTTGCGGATCAGTTATTCTCAGACTTCCAATTTTATTTTGTAACTTTTTAGTTCTTGTCAGTTGAGTATGAGTCAGTTGGGGACCTATCACAATGGCTCTCTAGTTTGGAGTAGTAGAGGTTTGTCAAACTAGTCATCACATTATCATCACATCGATATTTTCTTTGAGTTGTAGTTTATTCAGACCAAGTTCATTCAAATTTCTTATTTTATGATGTCACGGTGTTGAGTTCGTTATTTTTATCTTTAAGTAATCCAATATATATGAAGTAGAAGGCTCAAAGGGTTATCTTGGGGCTACTTGTTGCCTTAAGCACCGTGTGACATTCTGGGACCCAGTTTCGAGGCGTTACATATAAGCATTGATCTGATATTATTAGGGGTTAAAATAGGTGGTAAAAGATCCAAATACCCTTTTAAAATGACTTTAAAATAACTGAACGAACTATACAACAGTGGGTGTGATGGTCCATCGCTGGGTTGACTGTCCGCCGTTCTTGACCATCATACCTGGGCAGAATAGGGGTTCACTCTCTCTTCTGCGATGGTTTAGGCGATGGTCCATCGCTAGCTTGATGGTCCGTCAGCCTGAGTTGTCTCCCTTAGGCAGAATGTGGTCTCACTTTCTCCGTTGCAATGGTTTGGGTGATGGTTCGTCGCTATCTCAACGGTCCGTCGGCCCTCATCATCGCACCTGGGCAGTTTTGACTGCTTTCTGTAAAATGGTCATAAGTTTTTACACCGATACTGGATTTTGATTAAATTAATATCGTTGGAAAGCAAATTAAATTTCCCACAAGACAAAAAGTGAAAATCTTACAAATTCCACGTCTATAAATGTGGATTCATATTTCAAAGAAAGTTTCTAACATACTTGGGATGATTTCAAGCTAGGTAGAAGTAAAGGGTATTTCAATATCTCCCCCTTTCAAACATTCTTCCTCGAATGAGACTGAGTGGGAGGGTAGAAGATAAACTGACGTACATACTGAACATGAATATCTGATGCATGAGTAATTAATTTATGACTGCATGACTGAGTGTTCTGACTAACCAAGGTTCTCACAATGAGAATGCATGTCCGATGCATGATTATATAACTAAAATAATGCATGAATGCATGACTGATTATGTAATTGTACTTAATATAAAGCTTCTAATGAAATTCTGTACATGAAATGGATACCAAGCTTTTCACCGAAATCTAAACATGAAACTGAAAAGCTTAAGAAGAACTGTTACCTTGAGCTAGATCTGAGTTGATGGAGAAAAGGTGAGGATACTTGGTATGCATGTGTACTTCTTCTTCCCAAGTAGCTCCCTCGATGGACTAATTTCGCCAAAGAACTTTAACTAGAGGGACTTCTTTATTCCTCAGTCTATGAGTCTGGTAGTCAAGAATTTTGACTGGAATCTATTCATAAGAGAGGCTGTTCTGAAAATCTATGATCTGAATACGGACTACAACGGCTGCGTCACATTTTCACTTTTTAAGGAAAGAGACATGGAAGACTAGATGAACTGAGGCTAGGTCTAAAGGCAACTCAAGCTGATAAGCTACCTTGCCAAAATGACTGAGAATTTTGAAAGGGCCGACATATCGGGGACTGAGCTTTCCCTTTTTGCCAAATCTCTTCACTCCTTTCATGGGAGGGATCTTTAGATAACATAATCACCAATATTGAACTCGATATCCTTTCTGTGCACGTCTGCAGAAGACTTCTATCATCTCTGAGCAGCCCAGAGTCTTTCTCTGATCAATTGGACTTTCTCTAAGGCATCGAATACTAAGTTGGGCCCTATGACTAATGCCTTACTAACTTCGAAACAAGCGATTGGAGATCTGCATCTCCTACCATAGAGAGCTTCAAATGTATCCATCCAAATACTGGAATGAAAGTTGTTGTTGTATGCAAACTCAATCAAAGGCAAGTAGTCATCCCAACTACCCTTGAAATTGATTTCACACACCCTTAGCATATCTTCTAAAGTCTGCATGGTCCTTTCTGCTTGACCATCTGTCTGAGGATGAAAGGTTGTACTGAGATGAACTTGGGTACCAAGACCCTTTTGGAATGCTTTCCAAAAATGAGAGGTGAACTGGGTACCTCTGTCTGAGATAATGGATAACGGAACACCATGCAATCTGACCAACTCTCTGATGTAGAGTTTGGCATAATCCTCGAATGAATAAGCGGTATGGACTGGAAGGAAATGAGCTGATTTGGTCATTCTATCTACAATGACCCAAACTGAATCATGCTGATGATGAGTACGAGGTAAACCCGTCATGAAGTCCATGTTCACTTCTTCCCACTTCAAAGTAGGAATATTGAACTCCTGTATGGACCTATATGCTCTATCTTAACTTGCCGACATGTAGATCACTTAGCCACAAACTCTGTAACATCTCTATTTATCCACTCCATGAATAGATTTTTCGCTAGTCGTGGTACATTTTTTTGGCCCCCAGATGAATAGAGTAGCGCGCACCATGCGCTTCTACAAGAATTCATTGCCTCAAGTCATCTATACCTAGAACACATAGATGACCCTGACAATGCAGAACACCATCTCCCCCTTGGGAGAAAACCTCTACTTTCTGATCCTTGACTAACTCTTTCAACTTGACTAGATTGGGATCTCTATCTTTCTTTTCTTTTACCTCAGAAACTAGAGATAATTCTAAACAACTCTAAACCAATATGTCACCTTCCTATAAATCGACTAAGTGAATGCCTAGTCTGGCAAACTGATGGATTTCCTGAGCTAACTTCTTCTTATTATCCTCAACAAGAGCAACACTACCCATATATTATCCTCAACAAGAGCAACACTACCCATAAATAGTCTATTGAGACCGCCGGCCACGACGTTGGCCTTGCCTGGATGATAAATGACACTCATGTCATAATCTTTCAAGAGCTCTAACCGTTTTCTCTAACGATTGAGATCTTTCTGAGAAGAGACATACTGAAGGATCTTGTGATCTGTGAACACATCCACATAAACTCTGTATAGATAATTATTTCAAATCTTTAAGGCAAATAATACGGTTGCTAACTCAAGATCATCAATAGGATAATTCTTCTCATGGGGTTTAAGTTATCTGGAGGCGTAGGCTATGACCTTATCATGCTGCATGAGGACACAACCCAAACCTACTATGGATACATCATAAGACACTATGAAACCATCGAAACTATCTAAAATAGCTAAAACTGGAGTTGAGGTGAGTCGAGTCTTCAACTCCTGAAAACTCTTCTCACTAGGATCTAACCACCAAAACATGACTTTCTTATGAGTCAATATGGACATAGGGGATGCAATAGAAGAAAATCCCTCAACAAACCATCTGTAATAGCCAGCCAAACCCAAGAAACTCCTGATATCTGATGGAGATACATGGTGAGGCTAGTTTCTTACTGCTTTGGTCTTTTAAGGATCAACCCTAATACCATCACCAAAAATGATATGACCAAGGAATGCTAACGCTCACTATGGGAATAGAACTAAATGTCATCTATAAAGACTATGATGAACATGTCTAAGTACTGCTTGAACTCCCGATTCATGAAGTACAATAAAGCTACTGGGGCCTTGGTAAGACCAAAGGACAAAACTAAGAATTCGAAGTGATCATAATGAGTATGAAAGGCTATTTTCGGAATGTAACATTCTCTGACTCTGAGCTGATGATAGCCTGATTTGAGGTCTATCTTAGAAAAATAACTGGTAGCTTAGAGTTGGTCGAATAAGTCATCAATTCTGGGAAGTAGATACTTGTTCTTGATTGTGGCTTTATTGAGCTACCGATAATCAATACACATTCTGAGAGAACCGTCTTTCTTGTGCACGAATAAGACTGGTGCGCCCCACAGGGACATACTAGGTCTGATGAATCCCTTATCTAAGAGATCCTTTAACTTCCCTTTCAATTATTTAAGTTGTTCTGGTGCAATTCAATATGGCAAAATATATATAGGTTCAGTATCTAGAAAAAGATCGATGTCAAAGTCTATTTCCCTTTTGAGAGGAATTCCTAAAAGATCTTTGGGAAAGATATCTGAATATTTATTTACGAATGGGAATGATTCGAGACTGGGAGTTTCGAAGCTAGTGTCCTTAACTCAAACAAGATGATAGACACATCCTTTAGATATCATTTTCTTTGCCTGAAGGTAGGAAACAAACTAACCTCTGAACGCTAAAGTACTACACTTCCACTCTAGGACTGGTTTATTCAGAAACTAAAAATGAACTATTCTTTTTCTGCAGCCTATTGTGACATAGTAGGAATGAAGCCAATCCATGCTGAGAATTACATCAAAATCAGTCATCTCTAATTTGGCTAGTTCTGCTGAGGTGACTTTCTGAGATACCATAATCGGACATTTCCTGTATACCCACCGGGCTATAATGGTTTTACCCACTAGGGTAGAGACTGAAAAGGGCTCTGCTAGAATTTCAAGACTGACTCCAAAATTAACTGTTATATTGGGAGTAACAAAAAACAAAGAAGCTCTTGGATCTAGCAAAGCATAAACATGCACATGAAAGATCTGTAACATACCAGTAACCACATTAGGAGAATTTTCCTAATTTTTCTGGGACTGGAGAGCATAAATTCAATTTGGGTGTTGCCCACTAGTAGTGTTGGAGGTGGCACCCTACTGGTATGTACGATCGGACTGAGCTGAGGAATGGTTCTACTGACTCTGAGAACCTGGCTGAAGACAGTCTCTGACTCTGTGGCCTAGCTTGCCACATCCAAATCAAATAAAACTGCCAGCTCTACAAATACCTTGATGGTTCTTACAACAAGTCTGGCAAAGAGGATAGGTACGAGTACTAGTAACACTACCCTGAGACTTAGAGCCTAGTGCTCTATCTCTGTTACCATATCTGAATCTAGGATCTGGAGCACTAGCTGAAGAAGGAGATGGAACTAATGACTTAGGATGAAACTGAGAATGATTTCCTCCTTCTAATTTGGTTTGAGCAAAGTTGAAACTACCTATCCTTACTCTCCTATTCCGCTTCTCCCTCATCTTAATCTTTTTCTCTTTTATCTACTGAGCATGGGTCATAAGCCTGGCTATGTTCATGTTACAATTCAATATCGTGGACCTACACTCATTGAATACACTATTATTCAACCAAGAAACAAACTTACTTATCTTAGCCCTGTTATCTGCAACCATATGAGGATCATATCTAGCTAATTGAGTAAACTTAAGAGAATACTCTTTAACCGTTATGCTGCCTTGACTGAGGTTGATAAATTCAAACACTTTAGATTCTCTCAGCTCTAGGAGAAAGAATCTATCTGAGAATACAGCAGCAAACTCCTCCCACTCAATAGGCCCTGCATCTACATCCCTTTTTTACTTCCACTGTTTGTACTAAGTATGAGCAACATCTTAAAACTGATATAACTTGCTCTGTATTCTCACTAAAACTAACCCCCGTGATTTTCATAACCTTTTGAAGTTGGTCAAGAAATTCCTAGGGGTCCTCATCTGACTTAGACCTAAAAAAGGATGGAGGATTCATTCAGGTGAAGTTCTAAATCCTGGCTATAGCTGAATTAGCCACTGGGTTAGCCAGAATGACAGTTGGTCATTCATTCTGAGTAGCAATTGATTGAGCAAGAGTAGTGAATACAACTCTAAACTCTGCATAAGAAATATGTTTGCCCAAAGGATATTTGGGTTGAGGGGCTGGCTGATTCTTATTCTTCTCTTAGGAGGCATATTTGTAGAAGAAAGGGAGAAATGGATTAGACTGAGAGACTGAATTAAGATTATTCTCACTGGTATGACATGAATACTGAAAGAAGGGAAACTATTCCTAAAACATCTTATAGACTCCTACACTTAAATGTGGCACGCAACACACCCATGTACAAGACTCTACTAGATGTGGATTTCAGACTTCCAAGGACTCTATTGAACCTTAGGCTCTGATACCAAGTTTGTAACACCCTGAATCTAGTACCCAGAATGCTACACGATGCTCATGACCCCAAAGGACCACAAGCTAACCCATGACTGATATCTGTACCTGAACACTGCATAATATACTGTACAAATGCAAAAATTAAGGTTGTAAGGCCATAATGTTCAAAACTGATAAATAATCTCTGAATGATATGGTATCACAATACTAAAATAAAATCTAAAAAATTTATCTAAACATGATAGTATGAAAAGCCTCTAACTGACTGAACTGTCTAAATAAGGAGTTGATGGGACATGTCCCCAACTAACTCCAACTAGTAAAATAAATTAATTAATCAGATAATAAAGTAATGGTCATGTCCTCAAAGGATGAGGACTCACTGGTAACTCTAACTGTTGAGACAAGAATGCTACTGATGATTTGGAGTTCATGCTTCTGAACCTGCGGTATAAAACACCATAACAAAAATGCATCAGTATGTTAGAATATACTGGTATGCATGTGAGGTAGGCTAAATGCAAAGGGTTCACATCCATGAACTATACTAACTGACTGAATAACATGAACGTGAGAATGCATGTATGAATACATAATAACTATAACTGAGTTCGTGGCAACGTGATTACTGAACCTAAGTACTTATAACATGAGATAATAATAACTGTATAACTAAAATAATTGATACTGAGTGACTGTATCTGACAGTCTAGATTCTGATGGAACTAGCTAAGTTCCATACTATTCTGAGTTGACTATATCTGATAGTCCTAAATTCTGTAGAACTATCTGAGTTCTATTACTGAGACTGAATGATTATATCTGACAGTCTTGATTCTATACTAAAATTATGGGAAGTAGTTATCTAATCGATATGCCCCTAATACGCCATTATGGCTGAATTGGGGTCCAATCTGTAACCCCAATTAAAAGGGTATCAATACCGCGCCACTGGTAAGGACAATTTTTGAGTAACCCTCATATAACAAGTAACTCTAGTAACAATGGTGGGAACCCTCATATAATAGGTTAATCCACCTCATCTGCCCTAATATAATAGGCTATGATCTCTCAACCTACGATGGCTATGTAGTTCTAGAATGTATGGATTGCTTCTAAGAATCACACTCTCATATAATAGGTGGGTTATCGTCTTTACATTTGCTTGGTTCTAATTTCTACTCCCATCTAATTAGACACTAAACGTGATCAACTGAACTAACTGGACTGAGTTAACTGAGTTCTATTGACTAACGAAATACTACTGAGATTACTAAATTCTGAGGTTTCTGAGATTATTGAGTTTTACTGAGTTTTTCTGAGTCACATAACTAACCGAATTTCTGTGAACATCGATTGACTGAGAGTTCTTGAAAATGCGACACTAATTCTAGGCACACAGCTATATTTTCAGGTACAAGTACCCCCAGGACACGATAGAAGGAAACTGACAAAGCATGACTTTCTTAAATACATGACCAACATAATTTGGATATTTCATAAAGTAGAAGTTCTAAAGCACCACAATGGCCACACATATATCCATAACTCATTGACTAAGATATTTCATCAAACACTTGACATGCATAAACTTGTACATAAATGGGGATTTCATATTATAATACTAGTATGGCATTTCTCCTTCATATAGACTTTTAATCGAACACATGGGGAGCATGCTTTGGTTATACAATCATCAACATATCTAATAATCATGGAGACATCAATCAACATGTAAATTTAAGAGATTATCATGATTATTATGCAAATCACCACATCCTAGGAGCAATCATTGGAATATGTAATTTCAAACATGAATTAAAACCCTGCAATATCATGAACATGAATTTCAATTTAATATAAATTATGAACATTCATAAATACACAAATCTTTGATTTTGAAAAGAGATTCTTGAGCTTCATGGGTGAAAGGGACCCATGAATCAACACATGACATACCTGGGTTGTGAGTTTCTTAAAGTTCTTAGACTTGAAGAACTTGAATCTCTTAGTTTCTTGAAGAAGATTTGGATCTTTTTTCTTTGGGATTATCTTTGAGAGAAAACCTTAAATTGATATTGTAGATGGATTATGAACTTATGAGCCTTGATTTGATAATATTAGGGGTTAAAATAGGTGAAAAAAAGACCCAAATACCCTTTTAAAAATGACTTTAAAATAACTGAATAAACTATGCAAAGGTGGGTGTGATGGTCCGTCACTGGGTCGATGGTCCATCGATCCTAACCGTCGCACCTGAGCAGAATAGGGGTTCACTATCTCTATTACGATAGCTTGGGAAATGGTCCATCGCTAACTTGATGGTCCGTCGGCCAGAGCCATCACCCTTAGGAAGAATGTAGCCTCACTGCCTCCACTGTGATGGCTTGGGAGATGGTTCATTGCTAGCTCGACGGTCTGTCGGCCCTCATCATCGCACCTGGGTAGTTTTGACTACTTTTTGTAAAACGGCCATAACTTTCTACAACAATACCGGATTTGGACAAAATTTGTATAGTTGGAAAGCTAATTCAATTTCCACATGATAAAAACTTAAAATCTTAAAAATTCCGTGTATATAAAAGTAGATTCATATTTCAAAGTAAGTTTCTACTATACTTGGGTTGATTTTAAGCTAGGTAGAAGCACGGGGTATTACTATTCTTCTTTAAATATTTGTTTAAGAGGTTGCATTCTAGGTAAACTCGTAATAGACTCTTTTGATAGAAGTGGAATGTTAGGTTTTTGGCAGGGATGGAAATTCATCCAGGACTGAAAATCTATTTATGGAGATTTTATCGTCTTCATTGAGGGGTCTTTACATTTTTTTCTTCACGCCAAAAAGGGTAAAATGGAGGTCTTAGCCATGTTCATGGTGTTCCGATCTCATAATTTCCCTATAGAAAAAATCTTGTTAAAATTTTTGGGAGAGAATTTCTCACTAAAATTAAAATAGTGGCATCTTTTGTAAAACAATTTTGGATGTTTTCTTAAAGAATTTTGAAATTTGATAACTTATAATGTCATAAAATTTCCTTTTAATGGTAATCAGTATTTTTTAATTGTTACAAAATTGAATTTTTCTTGAGATGCACCCTATAAACCGATCTAATATTAAGAATATAAAATCTACAACAAAGTTTGAAAATTCTAGAACTCTTTTTTACTGAGTTTCATTGGAACAATCCTCTTATTGTATGACCTTTTATGGAGATACTAATTCTTTAATGTTTATTGGACTCGTTAGACTGTTTATTCTAAAGGTAGTTTGATCTAATACCAAATTACTTTCTTCTTTTGATATATTGTTTAGATAAGGGAAAATCATTCTTTTTCCTAAATTGCTAGTGTGGATATCGTCTAGTTTAGCAATATAAAGTTTTATTTGAGATATAAAGGAAGACCTAATACTATTTCTTCATCAATATCTTTATTTATTATAAAATCATTAATGAAACAAACTCTTTCATTGCAAATATGTGCTTTGGGAGTTTATAATTTATTTTTAATCTTTCTCTTATTATGGAGAATAATCGTGTAAAAAATTTTTCTAGGAACTCTATAGGAATTAATCCTTCTATAGTGCAGTTTTCATCAGCCCCTGTATCTAACAATGCAATCTTATGAATTTTATAATCTTTTTAATAACTATAGTGATTGATATATGGTAACTTTGTGGTATAACTATAGTAATTGTATTAATTCATTTTTTGTTTGTAGGAGGTTTTTCTAGAGATTCTATTTCTAGAAACTTCTTTTTATGTTACCTTTTACTCCTGATGTTTCACTAAGCTCTAACTGATGTGATATGGTGTCTTAGTTTTGAGTTAAATCTTTTAATATTTTATTTGCAAGTGATTATGTTTCTAGATTGTTCAATCTTTGCTTAACTTGCCTAAGTTCTTCATTTATGTATAATAATTTTGTTTGAAGATCTTGTATTGTTGTTTCAGACTTTTAATCATTAAATTTATTTAGTACATTTTCCATATTAAATGGTACAATAATTTCTTTTTTATCAACCTGTTGATCAAGAATAATATCTTTTAAGGCTATTAAATATTTTTTCCTAAGAGTTGGATCTTCATCTATCATGTCAAATAAAGCCTCTTTTTCTTTATTACTATTGGCAATAACATTTATAGAATGACTATCACAAGTGCAAATTGCACCACTACAATTACAATGGTCTATTAACTCACTACTATCTGAACTGTATGCAACCTTAAGTTGATTATCGTCACTAAGACTTTCTTCAAAAGAAGAACTATTTTCATTTTTATCAAGAATTGAATATAATTTATCTTTAACATCATTTCCTAATTCTAACATATTTATCTTGTCTTTCTTTTTATTTGGAACTCGACAATCTTTAGCCTTATGTCCAGTTTTTCTGCAATTCCAACATTTTTCATTATTGGTTTTATATTCACCTTTAGAAGATTTTTTAGATCTTTTAAATCATATTTTATAATGATATTTTCAGATTTATCTTTATAACCTTTATGTTGTCTTTTAATCTTCTTGGCAACTCCCTTTGAAGAGGCTGATAACTTTATATAACCAAAATTTTCCCAAAGGTTTCCTAGCTCATTTGAAGTTATTTTATTATCTCTTTTTAGTTGATTTCAAGTTATTTTATTATCTCTTTTTAGTTGATTTTTTATTTTATTATCTGAACATAATTTAAGTCCTGTGATATTATAAAACTTATAATATCACTATAAGGGATTTTCCCCTCAAATCTATCTTTTAATTTTGTTCTAAATTTTTTGCAAATAAAGTTGGTAAACCACTTATAAATTTTTCTTTCCAATAATCATGATTACAATCTTCTCTAACCATGACATTGTTGAGAAAAACGTCTTTATACCATCTAAAATCATCTAACTATGGACATGATAAATTTGATAATATTTGTGGATTTCTATCTTGAAAAAGTTAAGGCTCTCCTATAAAATGTTTAGCTATACTATAAATTAAAGTAGTGTGGCATCTTCTAAGACTTGGTTTTCAACTGTTTGTATTGTTAAGTCAGTCTTAATAGCTTGAGTAATAGGTGTAGCACTAAGAATACTTTGTCTATTATTATCTATGAGATAATTATCCCACAAATACTTCATAGTACCTGTGTTAGGGCATGTGGAGTTTTGATGATAGACATGTCAATGAAACATTTTGTGAAAGCTAGTCCATTTAAGTGTAAAAAGAAAAACTGCAGACAAGGCTGTTGGTAAGATAATATTGTGCATAAACATGAGTGGATAAGCAAGAATATTCAGACATTCTCTTAACACTTATCACCTCAGTAAAGTGGGAGAAAAATGCAATACTCAGAAGTTGAATTAGTCAAGAATTCCAACAATTAGAGGAGTCCTACAAGGCTGAGGGATAAAGAAAAAGAGTCCTAATCAACCAAGGAGAGAGAGACGACTACAACAAGAAGTAAAGTTACTTGATAGAGTGTGATATAATATAGATACAGAGATCAACAAGGACTTTATCATAGGTGTGCATATATATAACAAAGTACGCTCAAGTAACTCACTTATGCACTAACTAGATAATCAACAATCAGCAAAGCAGTTCACTTACTTAAAGAATAACCTGGTCCCTTATCTATCAAGTCTTAGACTGTTTGTAGTAGGGACGTTCTTTGAGTTGTATTGAGTCATGTTCTTGTCTCAGTGATCTATAAACTCAGTTAGGAGCTGTATCTTTAAGTTAGGGAACTCGAAGACTTGGGAACACTTATCTTGGGAAGATTTGTGTTTTTGTAGTTATAGGAGTTAGAAGTTTTAATTCCTAGTTTACAAGAAGTCATGTAATTTTATTGATTGTTGAGGCTCAAGAGTTATAGTGAAGTTGGGGTTAAATCCACGTAAAAACATTGTTATGTTTTCTTACTTGTTCCACAGATAGGCAATCAGTAGAGTTTAATATTAAAAGTAGTACAACTCATACTCTAACAAGTGGTATCAGAGAAAGGTTGTCTTAAATAAAGCTAGCATCTAAGAAAAGATCAACATAATGAATTTTGCACCTCCTACTGGTCACAATAAAGGTCATTCAACTACTAGACCTCCACTTTTTGATGGCTCTCTCTTTATCTGGTGGAAAGAAAGGATGGAGACGTTCATCCAGGTGAAGACTATAAATTATGAAATAGGATTACTGATGGTCCCACTATTCCCATGAGTTGTTTGATAGTGAACAAGTCAATAAAGTAAGGAGTGAATTTACTCCTAATGACTTGTTGGCTTTGAAGAAAAATGCAAAGGCCAAGAACATATTGGTCTGTGGATTAGGACCTACTGAATACAACAGGATATCAACCTGCACTACTTCTAAATAAATTTGGGATGCACTGGTGAATGCTCATAAAGGTACCTCTCAAGTAAGAAAATTCAGGATCTCTCTCCTTTTCACTGAGTATAAGGCATTCAAAATGAAGGAAAATAAAACCTTGCATGAGATGATGACAAGGATTACTACCTTAACAAACTAGATGACTTCCTTAGGAAAAGTCATCTCTGAGGAGGAACAAATTGAAAAGGTATGAGGGTATTACCTAAATAAAAATAGAATGTTAAGGTAACTACAATCAAGGAGGTAAATAAGGATTTTGCAGGTATGACCCTATATGAACTAGTAGGGAACTTAAGAACTAATGAAATAGAAGTAGATGGAATCAAAGAACAAGAAGCTCTTGATAAAATCTTGGCATTAAAAGCTTCTGATTGTGATGACAAAGTTGAACTTGATAAAGAGCAAGTTGCCTTCATAACTAAGAATTTTTAGCAAATTCTTTAAGAAGAAGAAGGGAACAAGTACTAAGAAATGTTCCAATAACAATCCAAATGGCTGCTACAAGTATGGCAATACTGATCATTAGATCAGAGACTGTCCAGTCTAGGAAATAGAATGGAAGAAGGAATGGGATGAAAAAAAATTGAAGGCGAAAAGAAAGGAGGAAATGCAATGATAATAGCCTGGGGATCTGATTCAGGTGAACATGAAGTTGATGAAACTGCATTCATGGCTTTTGGAGATTCAGACTTGGATGAAAAGATGATGGTTGTAAGGTAAGTATACTTGAACTCAAAGAAAAATTACAATTGTTCTCAAAACCAAAACTTGTGTCCTTGATGATTGCATTGATTGATGATTTTCAGAAGTTAACCTCTGATAGGGATGAATTGTTCAACATTCTTGCATGCCTCAAATTTAATCTCATTGATTTAAAGGCTTCCGCAGGTACACTATACAGGGAAAATTGCACTCTCAAGAAGCAGGTTGCAGAACTTGAGATTTTAAACAATGATCTTAGTCTGAAATTCTCAAATTAACTCTCACTGAAAATTGGAAAAAGACCATGAGTAAAGAACAAGAAAATGCTGAACTGGAGCTAGTTAAATACAAGAATGTCATGATTTAATTGAAAAATTAAATAAACTGAGTCAAGAAGTTTCTAAACTAAAACTTGATCTTGAAGGGTAAATAGGTGGACAAACTCCTCAAGAATTGTTTACAAATTAAGTGAAAGAAATTATAATAAAAAGGCAGGTTTGGGATTCCACAAAAGTGTTGATGATCCTAAAGATTTATGTTACATCTGTCACAACCTTAGATATCCCACCACTGAATGTCCAGTGGCTGCTAGAAGCAGATCAAACAGTCAAAACCTGGCTAACAGATCTTTTTAGACCAAAGGGAACAAGACTAGTTCTGGTCAGAGAAATAGGTTGTACTACATGTTACCTGCATGGACTAGAAGAAAATTGATTCATCCTTTTATTAATAAAACAGGACCCAAGCTTGTCTGGGTTCCTAAGTCTAACCATTGATTTCTTTTATAGGAGAAGGTGAAAGAAAGGAAAAGGCACTGGTACTTAGACAGTGCTTGCTCAAGGCATATGACTGGTGATAAGAAAAATTTTTGTTCAATATCCAAAATAGATGGAGGAGGAGTTTCTTTTTGTGATGGAAAAAAGGGAATCATTACTGGAGTTGGAAAAATTAGCTCATCTGAGTCAAGCATTGGAGGATGTCTATCTTGTGGAAGGATTAAAGGATAACCTATTGATCATCTCAAAACTGTGTGATAAATGTAATAAAGTTGTTTTTACTACTACAGGAGTCAAATTAAAAGGATGGACACCAAAGAGATTGTGCTCACTGTAAGAAGATACAAAAATATATACAAAGCTGACATCATGGCACTATCAGGACCTGAGTTGACTTATCTAAGTGCCATAGAAAATGATCCCTTTCTTTGGCCCAGGAGACTTGTCCATGCAATACTTTTCTCTAAATACATGGTATTGGGATTACCCAAAACCAAGTTCAAGGAAGAAAAGTTATGTAGTGCATGTGTAAGGGGGAGCAAGTAAGATATTCTTTTAAGTCAAAGAACCATGTTAGCGCTACCAAGTGCCTTGACCTGTTTCATATGAACTTGTGTGGACCCTTGAGACTTTAAAGCAAAGGTAGAAAAAGGTATGTTTTTGTAATTATTGATGATTATTTCAGGTTCACCTAGACTTTGTTTCTAGCCTCTAAAAAAGATACCTTTGATGTCTTTGAAATTTTTATTAAGAAACTTGAAAAGAAACTGGGCTCTTCATTAGTTTCCATGAGGTCTGACCATGGTACAGAATTTGAGAAGGTAAAGTTCTTAGAATTTTTTTCATAAAATGGTATAGATCATAACTTCTCAGCTCCTAAAACACCACAACAAAATAGAATGGTGGAGAGGAAAAATAGAACCTTGGATGATATGGCTAGAACAATGATGCTTACAACAAATGTTGCTAAAACCTGTGGCCAGAGTCAATAAGTACTACAGCATATATTATAAACAGATGCATGATTAGACCTATGTTAGAGAAGACTCCCTATGAATTACTAAAACGAAGAAAGCTAAATATTTCTCAGTTTAGAACCTTTCGTGGTAAATGTTTCATACACAATAATGGAAAGGATAAATCTAGAAAAGTTTGATACTAAAAGTGATGAGGGAATTTTCTTAGGTTATTCACTTTATAGTAAGACCTTTAGGGTTTTAAACAACAGAACTAACTATGTTAAAGAAAGCATGCATGTGGTTTTTAATGAATCCTTTGTTATGAATAACCTGCAGGAAGAAAGTGATACTGAGGAACAGGTTACCCAACCTGATTCATTAACTGGAGCATCCAAAAATGGAGGCACCTCAACAGGGGAAACTAAAGCTGAAGGCACAGTGATAGGGGGAACTGAGCCATAAATTACACCAGCTTAGAACATCAGCTGTGACCTAGTAGTTTACTAGGCTTGATCCCAAAACGATACAAGTATCAAGGATCACATCCTATTGAGAATGTTCTTACTAATCTTGCCTCTGGGATTACTATAAGGTCTGGTTTGAGAAGTATGTGTGATTTCAAGGCATTTCTATCAGAGATTGAGCCAAAGAAGATAACTGAATCCTTGTTTGATACTGATTGGATCATAGCCATGCAGGAAGAGTTGAATCAGTTTGAGAGAAGCAAAGTATGGCACTTAGTTCCTCTCCCAAAAGATAGATCAGTAATTGGAACTAAGTGGGTGTACAAAAATAAATTTAATGAGCATAGAATTATTACAAGAAATAAGGCAAGATTGGTTGTCCAAGGATACAACAAAGAAGAAGGAATTGGCTTTGATGAGATTTTTCTCCTATAGCAAAAATTTAAGCTATAAGATTACTTGTTGCCCTTGCAGCTTATATAGAGTTTATACTCTATCAGATGGATGTGAAGAGTGCATTTCTAAATCGCATCCTCAAGTAACCTCCAGGATTTGAAAGCAAAAAGTTTCCTAATCATGTGTACAATCTAGACAAAGCCTTGTATGGGTTGAAACAAGCACCAAGGGATTGGTATGAGAGATTATCAAATTTTTTACTTGAGAATGGGCATACCAGAGGTAAAATTGGAAATACCTTTTTCTTAAAAACTAATGGAAAGGATTTGTCAATTGTGCAGGTATATGTGGATGAAAATATTTTTGGTTCAACCAACATGAGTATGACTAATGAATTTTCCCAACTCATGAGTTGTGAGTTTGAGATGAGCATGATGGGGGAGCTGAATTACTACTTGGGTTTGTAAATAAAACAGACAGCATCTGGGACAATGATCGATCAATAGAAGTATGTCAAAGAACTTCTCAAGATATTCTCCATGGAAGAGGGAAAAGAGATCAGTACTCCCATTGCCACTACCACAAAGCTTGACTTAGATGAAATAGGTCTGATGTGGACACAAAAATATATAGAGGTATGATAGGGTCATTATTGTACCTCACAATAAGAAGGCCTAACATTGTGTTCAGTGTAGGGCTGTGTGCTAGGTTTCAAGCAAAGCCCAAAGAATAACACCTAAAATTAGTGAAAAGAATCTTCAAATACTTAAAAGAAACCAGTGATCTTGGCTTGTGGTATCCCAAAGGTAGTAACTTTAATTTGTAAGGTTACTCTGATGCTGACTATGTAAGGTATTTGGTAGACAGGAAAAGCACTACTAGCATGGCACACATCCTTGGATCATGTTTGATTACCTGGTCCACTAAGAAGAAAAATTCAGTATCCTTGTCTACTACTAAAGCTGAATATATTGCTGCAGGTTCTTGTTATGCTGAATTGTTATGGATTAAGCAACAACTTATGGACTTTGGTATAGATGTTGGTTGTGTTCCCATTTTTTGTGATAACACAAGTTCTATTAATATTTCCAAAAATCTTGTTCAGCATAAAAGAACCAAGCATATTGATATTTGACATTACTTTCTTAGAGATAATATTGAAAAAGGTCATATATCAATTATGTTTTTTCTACTGAGGAACAAATTGCTAAAATATTCACTAAGTCTTTGAGTAGAGAACACTTTGAAAAAAATAGGTTGGCCTTTGGAATGATTAAAATTGTATAAATCACCTTCAATGATTGACTAGAAAAGATTGTACTTAAGTGATTGTTGATTAATTCAGTTTTACACATTTAATTGTGTATCCTAATTCCAAGGTTTTAGAGTAAATTAACTCAGCTATGTGTTGATTTTGCAGATAGGCTGAAACATCAAGTCAAATTTTGTCCATTTCTCTTTAGAATTTAGGTATGATTTTTACTTGTTCATGATAGAATAAAAGAGAAACAAGTTGCTCACTGGGTCCTTTCCGTTATACTTAAACAGCCAAAAATTCAAAATCCATCTTTTTTAAAAAGCTGCCAGCCCTTTCCAATCAGTGCAGACCCCTTCATTATTACGTTTCTTCCAAGTCCACTCCCCTTATGTTTCATCTTCCTTCAATCCCTCTTAAATACGCATCCTCCTTCTCTTTTTTACTTATTCCTTCTTAACGCTTTCTAGAACAAATGACAAACTTCATGTTTCACTATCCACATGGATTCTTCTTCATCCTCTTCATCCTCCTCACCTAATTCTATCACAAATACCTTCACCTTCATTATAGTTCACCTAAATATCACCTTACCTCCATTAATCTCTCCTTAAATTTCAAAAAAATTCTCTGATTTTGCTGTGTTCAGAAATTTCCCAAACCCTTTAACCAAATTTTCTTCAACTGGCTCATCCCATTCCAAACCCTCACTTCCACCACCAATACCATTTTAAATTATTGATCCTGGTGATGTACTCATTGCTAATCTCATCCCCCAAACATCAAGATCTTCTCTTAAATAAAAACCCTCTTCTTCTATCATTGATGTCAATGATGATGCTTTAGTTAAGCCTTCACCTGTAGTCACTTCTCCTCACATTCCATTTACTCAGGGAAAGAAACAATCGGAAGATGCTTCTTTGGAAGAAGAACTTCGTGCAAATAAAAAGAAATGGGTTGCTCTTTTGGAATCTCCACCCCTTAGTGCTTTCTTTCCGGATATTCTTCTTCGTTCCAAATAAAAACTGAAGCACATCATTAGTAAAAACCAAAATCTTCTTTCACTCCTAGATCTTCCTCCTAACCCACTTCCAAAGCCCCATTGTCCTCGCAATCTACTGTGAAAGCATCTACTATGAAAGCCCCCACTGTCAAAGCCTCTTTTTTTACCAAAAGTTCATCAAAGTCCACTTCCCTCTGAAGAAATAAGTATCCAAACCTATTCCTTCTAACTCATCTGAGTCAGACTCTGAATTTCTTCCTGATACTCCTCATACTCCCTCTACTCACCCTGATTTTGATCTTGACTATGATATTGATATTGATGATACTGCTAATAAGGCTTCTCAGTCAGTTCATGTCTCCACTTTCAAAAATATAAGTTGGCTAGAGGTAGAGTTGTCACTGGTTTTAGAGGGACTGATATAGATGTGTTGGTCACAAAATTGAGTGCTCAGGGGTAGTCTCACCTATTTCTTCAAGGTGATCATCAAAGAAAGTTTGGAAAAGATGAAGTGTATGAATTTTATACAAACGGAGTTGCTATTGGAGAGATGTTCTCCACCACTGTTCATAGGAAAATCATTAATCTTTATCCTGCTGATCTGAGTTAAATTTTAAATTTTCCTATAGGGGGTTGTGCTCATTATGTGAAGGGTTCTTGGCCTTCTCTAGATAACCTCCCATTAGCTCTTGATATTTCTAGAAAATTCTCTAGAAATACTCTTCTCTTAACTCATCAAACGGTCCTCAAAAATGAGATGTCCCCTCTCTACTAGTTTTATTTTAATGTGGTTCACAAAATGATCCTTCCTATATAGAAATGGAGAACAGTGGCTAATTTTCTTGATCTAACCTTGATGGAATTGCTAGACTCTCAAACTCCAGTAGTTCTTCCTAGACTCATCATCAAGCACATGCAAAGGGTCTTAATCCAAGATGCAAATGGCCATGCTTTGACATATGAGTTCTATCTTGCCCTGTATTTGAGAACTGTCATGTTCCTGTCAAAGTGTGGTCACTGCAAACCACAAAGGATGTTATTGGTTCTGTGAACCATGCTATGTTACCTATTTTATGAGGAGTACTGATAACCCTATGCAAAGGTTGAGGGATGCTCTTACCACAAGAAGGTTAAGGTGAATGTGTCACGAGCTGCATTGGAGGCTGCCCACGCTACTCATGAGGAGGAGAAATAGGTCCTTCAAGCTCAAACTGCTTCCCTAATAGCCTTCTTGGAAAGAGAAAAAGCTGGAAATGCTGATATCATTAGAAAGCTGACCTACCTTATCCCTTTTTCCTTGTCCACTTAAGCTCCTCTTAGTGTTTTAGGCATCTTTCCTTCCAATTTTTTGTCCAAGTTGTTTCTCTCTTATTGCTCTTCATAGGTTTTGAAACTCGTATCCTGTTCTGTCAATGAAAAGGATTTTTTCTTTATGTGTTCTTAATGCATTGGTTGGTTTTTTCTCTAAAGTTTTGATTGTTTTAGTGATAGCCCCAGTGGACATGAATTATTAAACTATTTTCACTTTTTGGTCTAACTTTTTGATGATGTCAAAACGGGGAAGAATAGATTATACAGTGCTTACAACCAATTGACTAACCTATTTTATTCTGTGACTACCTACTTTGAATCCTTTATTGAGTATGTCAGGATTAACTAACTGGGTGCTGAGCTGCTAAGTTTGTCATCATCAAAAAGGGTTAATTTGTTAGAGCATGTGGAGTTTTGATGATACGCATATCAATGAAACATGTGCTGAAAGCTGGTCCATTCAAGTGTACAAATCAAATCTGCAGGCAAGGCTGTTGATAAGATGATATTGCGCATAAACAGGAGTGGATAAGCAAGAATATTCAGACATTCTCTCAACACTTATCACCTTAGTAAAGTGGAAGAAAAATTCATAACTCAGAAGTTGAATTAGTCAAGAAGTCCAACAATAAGAGGAGTCCTGCAAGGCTAAGGGATAAATCAAAAGAGGCCTAATCAACCATGGAGGGAGAGCCGGCTACAAGAAGAAGTAAAGTTACTTAATAGAGTTTGACAAAAGATAGAAGCAGAGATCAACAAGAAATCTATCACAGGTGTTTATATATATAACAAAGTACGCTCAAGTAACTCACTCATGCACTGATAAGATAATCAACAATCAGCAACGCAGTTCACTTACTTGAAGAAGAACCTGGTCCCTTATCTAGCAAGTCTTAGACTATTTGTATTAGAAAGGTTCTTTGAGTTGTATTGAGTCATGTTCTAGTATTAGTGATCTATAAATTGAGTTAGGAGTTGTGTCTTCAAGTTAGAGAACTTGAAGACTTGGGAACACTTATCTTGGAAAGATTTGTGTTTTTGTAGTTATAAGAGTTAGAAGTTTTAATTCCTAGTTTACAAGAAGTCTTGTAATTTTGTTGATTGTTGAGGCTCAAGAGTTATAGTAAAGTTGGGGTTAAATCCTGTAGAGGTACAGGTTGTGGTTTTTTATACCTTTCTTGAGCCGGCTGTTTTCCACGTAAAAATACTATGTTCAGCTTTTACTTCTGTTAACCACGTTTACTTACTTGTTCCACAGATAGGCAATCAGTAGAGTTTCATATTAAAAGTAGTAGGGCTCGTATTCTAAAAACCTGCACAACCTGATATAATCATAAATGTTGCTTGTTTTATGACATTTTGGCAATTTTATATGTTGTAATGGTCATTCCTATTTCTTGTAGTTTATTATATATTTGATGTGTTATTAATCCATCTATATTCCATTTGGCAATTTCTTTCTCAAAATGTGAAGTACGAGATAAAATTTCATTTTCTTCATACTGGATATCCAAAAATGTTATGTACATCATCTACTTACACCTATTCCTCTGTCAAGAATTTATCGACCTCAAACATAATATTGATATGATTAAAAGGTGGCCTGGTACAATTTTATGTATGTTAGGCCTAACACTCACTCCAGGATCGTTAAATACTCAGAGCAAATAAACACCACCATAATTTATCGATAGTTATACGATAGGTGGAGCTCATTTGGAGGAAGTAAGCAGGTATTGTAAAATCAATTTCAAAAGCAGTTTGAAAAGTTTCAGGTAGAATAAAATATTTCTACACTGCTAGAGAATGTTAAATAGTGTAAAGTTTTTATTGCAAAAAGAATTTCATATATTATCTATTGTTCTTTTGATATTCATGAAATTGAGAGAATCAAATACTTAAGCAAGACCATCAAGATTAAGGGATACAGTCCAATAGAGAAACCAGCGACAAGCTCATCATCACAAAAGGAATTACACCCTTCTAAACAAGAATTAAAGAGAAGACTCAAAGAAGCCTTGTCAAATCTAGATAAACAGAACAATTCAAAGTAGATAGTGGAATTATTAAATACTGCATCTTCAGATGCCAGTGAACCCAACAATGGTGATATGATGGATCCACAAGGGGTAGCACATGCATAGCTTCTCAATTAAAAGAAAGGTGCTAGCACCCCTTCAAAATTTAAAAAGCTACTTGATGGACCCCACAAACAAAATGAAAACTAGAAGACAAATGACACAAACTTCAAGGAAGAAAAATACAAAATCTTCTCAAAATCATCAAAAGACACATATTCAAGATACAAGACAGTCAGAGACGCGTGCAGAACAAATAAATAGGCATGAGCTACTCCTAGACAGGTGTAGAATAAATATCAAATGAATAGATATAAAAATAAATAAAGTTTGTTAGATATTAGTTTGTACTTTTGAGGCCTATTTAAGGATTTCAACTTGTAATAGGAGAGTATTCTGAAATTTCAATAACTCAGAAAAACTGTCTACCATCTCCCATATTTTCCATCTCCCTCTGTAATCTCTGTACATTTCCCTAATCAATAAAAAGTTTTTTGTAAGTATAAATTTCTCTATTTCTCTACTATTTTAATTAATTTTTCTTTACATTTATTTTGTTCTTATTTTGTAAATTTAAATTTTAATTTGAAAGTTTAAAATACTTTCAAAGATTAAATTATTTTAAACTATCATTTTTCTCCCCATTTTCCCGATCCTTCCCCTAAATTATATCAGAGCCAAGTTGCCCTAGTAGGAGTGTGAGTATGAGTAGGAGAGGCTAAAGCGTTATGATGTCCTAGTGCCGGTCGAAATTAGTGTTACTCTTGGAATAATCATATTTTTGGTTAGTAATTATTGTTGTTCTTTCTCTATGTTCTTAGTTTTATTTCTTAAGTTGGGTAGCCGTTTAATAGCGGTTTAGACATTGGAAAACCTGGAATTTTCCATTGGATTAGCTCTGAGTATGTGGTAAAAATAGAGTCGGACCCGGAGAGTGTTCCCATCGCCAAGCCTATAGGAATAAAATTAGGGAATTTTAGAAGAAGAAGAATTAGTAATCGCTTCACTCAAAAATAATTATTGTAGAAGTAACATCTAAAGTATATTTTGGTCCTAGGATAGTGTTTCCTCTCTCATCTGCAAAAAATCCTAATGAATACTCCAATCAACCAAAATGTAATAAATAGTGTTAATATTTTTACTATCTCTAGTAAAATTGCTAAAATAGAAAGTGATTTATAAAATTGGAATATTCCAAAAAAAAGTCTTTATAGAGTCTATGAAACTGGACACTTTGATTTGGTAAAAAATTATAATATTAAAACTTCTAAATCTACTGTTGCAATTAATAGAAATATTGAAACTATTAAATTATTAGCAGCTAATGATATTAATAGATATAGAAAAAATTACAAGTTCCTTCACATAGGTCTTGTTCAAGTAGCAGTTATACAATTATGTAGATTAGGTTTAGATGTTCCTATATGTCTACTTTTAAGAGATAATAGGTTATTAAATTTTGATGATTCGTTATTAGCAGTATTACAAAGTAACCTCGCTAATGGTCTGGCGTGCTTCAACTGTTATCCTAATTTTTCTATAGATATTAGTGATCAAAATGTTATGGATACATTAACTTTAAATGTTAAAACAAAAAAAATGAATAGTAAGGTAAATATTAGGGAAATAGATTCATTAAACATGGTTGTTAATAAATGGTATACTACTAGTAATAAAATTGTAGAATCAGTAATTCCTCTGTTAGAAGAAATTAGTCTACCAGTAGATGGTAGAGTTCTTAGTGCCTCATCTTTTAAATTAGATGTAGTAGATACTAAAGGTGATTCTACAAATAAGGATATAACTAAGATACTCCAAACAAAATAATTATACAAAACTATAATCTCAATCAAAATCCACTAATAATATAGATAATAATAGTACATGTTGGAACTATAAAAAAAAAAAATATAAAACTAAAGATTACAGAATCCTAAATAAAAAAGACGTGATAAATCTCTTAGAACTAAGAGAAGAAATGAATAATGATTTATGTTTTACCTTTGAAGAAATGAAAATAATTCCTCTTCAAAAGAAAATATTAATAGCGTTTGAAGTAATAAATTAACTGACCATTGTAAATGCACCGATACACTTTTCACTTGCAATAATCGTTCTATAAATGTTATTACTAATAGCAACAATAAGAAAGGAGTCTTATTTGATATAATTGATCACTTAGAATATCCAACCCTTAGGAGAAAATATTTAATAGCCTTAAAAGATATTGTCTTAATCAACAGTCTAATAAGAAATTAATTAAACTCTCTAACATGAAGGATATGTCAAATAAATTTAAAGAAAAAAATCAAAAACAACTGTCACACCCCTTTTTTCACTACCAAAAAGAATTGATTTTTAAGTTTCGAAAGGGTTTTATTATTAAAGTGAAAAAAGATGAAAATTGTTTCGAAAAAGGATTCATTAGGTTCAAAACTCAGAGTCTCCACTTGGCATAAATCAGGTGTGCCAAGTCACCTATGGATATCCTTTTTCAAAACGGTTTTGACTCTATAAAATTGATCCGCGAACAGAGATTCCGGCTAAGGAATTTTGTTGATCGAGGGGTAGGTGTTAGGCACCCCTCGATCCCGGGGTTCGACCACGGTCACTTGGTGGAGTATATCGGCTAATTTGGACACTATGAATGTATAAACCTCACCAAACATAAATAAAATGATCAATCAAGCAAATATATCCAGAAACAACGTCCAGTCCAAGTATACAGTCCAAAATAGAAAAAGAATGCGAAAATGTAAATCCTATTCTACACTACACTAATTTTATACTACGCTCCCATGCTACCCGATGCCTCGGGCCTTCATCACGAACGTCCTCCAAATACAAATTACTTCGAGGCATTCCCCTGCGAATAAATACAAGTGATCACGGGGTATTCCCTAATTAAATGAATACATTTCCAAATGCAAGAACTAAAACCAAACCGTTCAACTCAAATTCCACATTCAAACAATCAACAAGAAAACTTATTCCTCAATTTTTGCCTACCCAAACAAACATTCGCCTATCCATTTCAACATATCATAATCTTATCACATTCCAACAATATTTATGCTCATTACTAATTAAACAAAACAACAATAAACCAAAGCTAATCTAAATTCAACTTTTTTATCAATTTCTCAATTTCATCCCCCAAATCCATTTTTAACCACATTATTAAACCAGTTCGACTATCAAATCACTTTTCAACATCTGAAACCAACAACACATACCCCAACGAAGATTCAAAAATTTATGCATACCAATTATTCATATCCACTACAACAATTAACATTTTGCTCGAAATATTCAAAACTGCACCACAACATTACAATATTAACCAACTTTGATATAATAAAATAAATAGAGTTGAGAGATGGACCTTTGAAGAATCGATTTCGTTGGTAAAAAAATCAAGAAAACCCAGACTATAGAATTCCTAATAGGACCTCAAAAATGGCAAACTCCAACTCCGTATTGAAAAATTTGAGACCCAAAATTGAAGCTCCGTAAATCCAATCGAACCCAAAAACCAACACTATTCAATTACTATTCACGATACTGTTCAAAACACTGTTCATGGTACTATTCATGGTACTGTTCACGGCATTGTTTATGGCACTATTCATGATACTATTTCTCTCTCGATTTTTTTTCTCTCGTGCGATTCTCTCTTCTCTCCCTTAGTTTTTTTTGTTCTTCTTGTAAAGAAGATGATTTGGTGATTGTTGTTATTGTGGAGGAGATGATGATTAAAGAATGAGCCTCCCCCTTTTCCCCTTTTAGAATTTTCCTTTTATATTTTTTATTTTGTTTTTCTTTTTCTTTATTTATTATCCTATGTGGAAGCATATAATTGGTGGCTTGTGGGAATAAGTGTGTGGTATGTGGAAAAGTTAGTGTGGCATATGGAAAGATGAGGGTGGCGTGTGGAAAAATTAGTAGGGTGTGTGCATTTTGCATGTATCCAATGAAAAATAGAAAGTGAGTGTTGAGGTGGCATAGTGAGGTGACAAAGATGCTATGTATTTAATTATTTTCAATTCTTTTTTTGGGGAGAAATTATCAATTAAACAAAAGTATGGTAAGGTGAATAAAATAAATTAAAATAAATAAAATAAAATAAAAATGATTAAAATACTTTTGGGAAAGGACAAAATTATGTGTCTACATCATGCCCCCTTTGGATGTAAACACATGGCGTTTTCATACAAAGTAGTAGACAACGAGGCAGAATTTTGTCCTGACCTTTATTCAAAAGCACGGAGCACGAGGAAGGAGGGAAACCAAGTCTCTACTTAGGACATCCTACCTACCCAAGTTATGAGGAAATCAAGTGACAATTATCTAAAAGGATTGAAAGGAGATGGACTATGCCGAGTTGGAGAGTCGAGTGAGGTCCCATCGAGGTTCCGGTCCGCGGCTCTGTTATTACATCAAAAATGAAAATTACAAGTTAAAAACATAAATGAAATTACAAAATCCTATCTACGCATCTTCTGTTGGACTCTTGACTTGAGTTTCATCACCCTATTCTTTATGTAGGCTCCTGATTTGAAATTTCTTTAACTTGTTACTTGGTCTTCAATTTCATCACCCTGTTCTCCAGGTGGGCTCCTAACTTGCTATTTTCGATCTGTTGACTTCTATTTTCTTCACTTTGTTACTTGACTTTCAACTTCTTCACCTTGTTGCTTGACTTTCAATTTCTTCACCTTGCTAAATGACTTTCCATTTATTCGCCCTGTGCTTCAGGCGGACTCCTGAAATCACATCAAAACTAGAAAGAAAATTTTCCCAAAAAAAGATTATTATAAAGAGATTTCATATGCCAGGAAAGTGAAGTTCCAACACAAGAATTAAATTTTGCCCAGTTTATCATCAAAGGACTTTTACGAAAGTCACATCATTAGAGGAATTAAGGAGAATGACTAGACTATAAGGTGCCTCTGATAGGAATAAAAGGAATTGACTCGACTAAAAGGTACATCTTCTAGGGGTCAAAGAGAATGCACTAAAAGATATGTCTTATAGGAATCAAAGAGAATGACTCAACTAAAAGGTACGTCTTATAGGAATCAAAGGGAATGATTTGACTAAAAGGTATGTCTTTTAGGGGTCAAGGGAAACGACTCGACTAAAAGGTATGTTTTCTAGTGGTCAAAGAAATAACTCGACTAAAAGGTACGTCTTCTAGGGGTCAAGGAAAATGACTCGACTAAAAGGTACATCTTATAGAAATCAAGTAAAATGACTCGACTAAAAGGTACATCTTATAGAAATCAAGTAAAATGACTCGACTAAAAGGTACGTCGTATAGGTGTCAAGGGGAATAACTCGACTAAAAGGTAAATCTTATAGGAATCAAAGGGAGATAACTCGACTAAAAGGTACTTCTTATAAGAATCAAGGGGGGTGACTCGATTAAAAGGTACGTCTTATAGGAATCAAGGGGCATGACTCAACTTAAAGGTGCGTCTTAAAAGGGTCAAGGGGGATGACTCGACTAAAAGGTACGCCTTATAGGAATCAAGGGGGATAACTCAACCAAAAGGTACGTCTTTTAGGGTTCAAGGGGAATGAATCAACTAAAGGGTACGTCTTATAGGAATCAAGGGGGATGACTCAACTAAAAGTTACGTCTCATAGGAATCAAGGGGGATGAACCGACTAAAAGGTACATCTTATAGGAATCAAGGGAGATGACTCGACTAAAAGGTATGTCTTACTAGGAATAAAGGGAGATGACTCAACAAAAATGTATGTCCTATAGGAATCAAAGGTAATGACTCGACTAAAAGGTACGTCTTTTAGGGGCCAAAGGGAATGACTCGACTAAAAGGTACGTCTTATAGGAATCAAAGGGAATGACTCAACCAAAAGATACGTCTTATAGGAATCAAAGGGAATGAATCGACTAAACGGTACGTCTTATAAGAATCAAAGGAGATGACTCGACTAAAAGGTACGTCTTATAGGAATCAAAGAGAATGACTCGACTAAAAGGTATGTGTTTAGGGGTCAAAGGGAATGACTCGACTAAAAGGTACGTCTTCTAGGGGTCAAGGGGAATGACTCAACTAAAAGGTAAATCTTATAGGAATCAAAGGGAGATGACTAGACTAAAAGGTACATCTTATAGGAATCAAGGGGGATGACTCGACTAAAAGGTACGTCTTCTAAGGGTAAAGGGGATTGTTTGACAAAAAGGTACATCTTCTAGGGGTCAAGGAGATGACTCGACTAAAAGGTACATCTTATAGGAATTAAGAGGGAGAACTCAACTAAAAGGTACATCTTATAGGAATCAAAGGGAGATGACTCAACTAAAAGGTACGTCTTATAGGAATCAAAGAGAATGACTCGACTAAAAGGTACGCCTTGTAGGAATCAAGGGGGATGACTCGATTAAAAGGTACATCTTGTAGGGGTCAAGGGGGATGACTCGACTAAAAGGTATGCCTTATAGGAATCAAGGGGGATGACTCGACTGAAAGGTACATCTTATAGGAATCAAAGGGGATAACTCGACTAAAAGAGATGTCTTATAGGAATCAAGGGGGATGAATCTACTAAAAGGTACGTCTTCTAAGAGTCAAAGGAAATGACTCGACTAGAAGGTACGTCTTCTAGGAGTCAAGGGAATGACTCGACTAAAAGGTATGTATTATCGAAATCAAGGGGGATGGCTCGACTAAAAAGTACGTCTTTTAGAAATCCAAGGAAATGACTCGACTAAAATGTATGCCTTATAGGAATCGAAGGAGATGACTCAACTAAAAGGTACGTATTATAAGAATCAAAGGGAATGACTCGACTAAAAGGTACGTCTTCTATGGGTCAAAGGGAATGACTAGACTAAAAGGTACGTCTTATAGAAATCAAAGGGAATAAATCGACTAAAAGGTACGTCTTATTGGAATCAAAGAAGATGACTCGACTAAAAGGTACTTCTTATAGGAATCAAAGGGAATGACTTGACTAAAAGGTATCACTTATAGGAATCAAAGGGAATGACTCGACTAAAATTTATGTCTTATAGGAATCAAAGGAGATGACTCGACCAAAAGGTACATTTTATAGGAATCAAAGGGTATGACTCGACTAAAAGGTTTGTCTTTTTGGGGTCAAAGGGAATGACTCGACTAAAAGGTACGTCTTCTAGGAATTAAAGGGAATGACTTGACTAAAAGGTATACCTTATATGAATCAAAGGAGATGACTCGACTAAAATTCACGTCTTATAGGAATCAAAAGGAATGACTCGACTAAAAGGTATGCCTTCTAGCGGTCGAAGGAAATCACTCAACTAAAGGTAATACACTTTATTACATGATATTACACATTTTATAGTTGGGTTCTTTATGAACCACGAGTTTATTTTTAAAGTAGATTTTCATGAGATGGGCGTAGCTAACAAAAGGGAGTAGTATTTAGCACCAAGTTGGGTAAGTTACTACAGTTTCATACCCCAGAACTACATGCCACCGTAGGATTGAGATTTTTGGACCCAAAGCCAAGATAAGTGATCACTGAGTTGAGGTTATACTCCCTGACAAGAATATGACACCTCTCCCCAACCTAAGGTTTCTTCCTTAGGAGGACAAGACGTTGGACTCCATGTAGCTCGTATGGTTTATGT
The DNA here is from genome assembly GCF_002878395.1 of Capsicum annuum. Classification (NCBI taxonomy): domain Eukaryota; kingdom Viridiplantae; phylum Streptophyta; class Magnoliopsida; order Solanales; family Solanaceae; genus Capsicum; species Capsicum annuum. Next base: position 111,978 of record NW_025892473.1, read on the forward strand.
CGGTTAAGAGAACCTTCCTAAACTTTTTTCCCTTGAGATAGAATATTTTTTGCTAAAGCTTTGAGAGAAGTAATTTTCCCTAATAGTAAGATTTTCAAAATAGTTTCTTGAAGTAAAATTTTTCCAAGAAGAAAGTAGTTTTCTCTACTAGTAAGAGTTATAGAATTCCAAGTTTCAAGTGTCTTTAATTTAAAAGAGTTCTAAGGTCTTGAGCATTAAAGAAGTTTTACTCTCTATGAGATATATGCATGAGTTTGAAAGTATTATTTAAAGCTTTATTTAGTCTTTGAGTAATGAGAATAAGAGAAGAGTTCAGATTTTAAAGCTAAAGTATAATAACACACGAGATTTGTGTTACATGCTTTATTCTACATAATTTATGAGCTTTATATTGTAGACGTATTCAAGTTGTGTGAGTCATTCATATTTGCATACATGATTTGATTAAAGATATTGATATTGTTTTATGTAAATGCATACACCCCCATATACTTAGTACATTCTCAAGTGCTGATCCACATATACGTCTATGTGCTACATTGTCTTATAATGTAGGTTTAGGTGCTCAGTCCCAGCCTTGTCAGTGATTTCTGAGTACCTTTGTCTATATCTCTACAGTGGTGAGTCCTCATGGTTTGAGGACCTATCTTCAGACATTTTAGTATTGTTAGTAGACAGATTATTTCTTTCAGTTCAATTTGAGTTAGTTGGGAACCTGTCCCGATGGCTCTCTAGTACACTTGAGTAGTAGAGGCTTTGTCAGACTAATTAACAGATTGTTAGTATGTTTAGATTTCTAGTATTATGGTTGCTTAGACCAAGTATTTTCTTCGTATCTTATATTATTTGATACGACAGTGCCAGTGTTTTGTTTATTTCTTCTTGAAATGAGTTATTTTATGTAGAGATAGGCTCAAAGGGTTACCTTGGGGCTACTTGTAGCCTTAATCATTATGTGACATCCCGGGAGGAGATTTTTGGTCGTTACAAACTTGGTATTAGAGCCTAAGGTTTAAGGAGTCCTAAGGAGTCTGACAAGCTGCGTTGAGTAGTCTTAATCATTGGTGTATGGTGCACCACATCTATGAGCAAGAGGCTATGAGATATTTTAGGGAAAAGTTGTTTCCTTTCTTTCAAATTCTATCATGCCTACAGTTGCCCCTCTCATCTAATAATTCGTGCTTTCTTATTTCAAAAAATTCCTCCCCGAAGAGCGAACACCTATAGAAATAATAATGAGCAACCTTAGCCTATTGATCCCTTGAATGAGACAATGTCTCATGCTAAGTTTTGGGTGGCCTTTCAGGCGTTAGCCCAAGTAATCACCACCAATGTTTAGGCCAATAACCAGGACACAGTTGCAAATCAGCAAGGAGATGATTTAGCTGCTTTTAGGATTTGTGATTTATGCGGATGAATCTACTAGAGTTTTATGGGTCTAAGGTAGGTGAGGACCCAGAGTTATACCTTGAGGAGGTAAGAAAGATCACATAAGTGATGCATGTTTCTTAGGAATAAAGCTTTGAGCTGGCATCTTAAAAGTTGAAAGACATTGCTATTAACTGGGTTGTAGCATGGAAGAAGGGTAGAGGTGAGGGTGTTCGTCCTATGACTAGGCAGGTATTCCAAGATGCATTCTTTGACAAGTTTTTTCTGCTTAAGATGAGGGAAGAAAAGATTGAAGAGTTTATGAACTTAAGACAGGGCTCCATGACGATTAAAGAGTACTTCTGGAAGTTCAACCAGTTGGCCAAGTATGCTCCTGATATGATTTTTGACACTTGAGCTAGTATGAGCAAGTTCATAACAGGTGTTTATAGTTTGGTCCTAAAAGAGTATACGACGGCGATGTTGAATAGGGATATGAATCTAGCTAGGTTAATGATGCATACATAGTAGATAGAGATGGATAAGATATAAGAGAGAGATAGAGTGAGGGGTAACAAGAGGACTAGATCAGACCAGCATGAGTATAGTCAGGATAGGTCCCATGGAGGGACCCACCCATAATTACAAAGGCGTTCGTCTATGCCAGTACCTTCATTAGCTAGTGCTCCTATGCTTAAAGGTAGGCAGGAGTAAGGGAACAGGTCTTCTATGTCTAGGTCGCAGAACAGTGTAAGTAATAGACCCCACTATCCTCCTTGTGCTAACTATGGTAGAGATCATCTCAATGAGTGTTTAGTGGATTAGAGGGGTTGTTTTGGTTGTGGTAAGCTAGGCCACAGACTTAGAGATTGCCTGCATGCTAGGCAGAGAAATAGAGATGCCTGAACTTAGGCATACACTGCTAGTACACCAGCTCCTGTACCCCATCCCACCCTTGCTCAAGGCACTTCATCTAGCACTGCTATCGTTCAGTGCCAGAACAGATTCTATACCTTATCATCCCATTAGGAGTAGGAGGACTCTCTCAATGTTATTACTGGTATGCTCTATTTCTTTTGCTTTGATGTTTATGTGTTGTTACACCCCAGGTCAAGTTTCTCTTATGTGACCCCATTAGTCGCTGTGAATTTTTAAATGAGTCTCAAAAAGATTCCTGAGCCTTTCCTAGTTTCCACACCAGTAGGGGAGTCAGTGGTTGCTAAGCAAGTTTACAGAAACTGTCTTGTTACTGTTCTTCATAGAGTCATATTTGCTGATTTGATAGATTTAGACATAGTGGATTTTGACCGTATTCTGGGTATGGATTGGCTTCATTCTTACTATGCATCTATATACTATCGCACCCATGTGGTCAAGTTTCAGTTCTTTGATAAACCAGTTCTTGAGTGGTCCGGGAGTTTGGTATCTCCCAAGAGCCATTTTATTTCCTATCTCAAAGCTAAAAAGCTAATATCCAAAGGTTGCATCTATCACCTAGTTAGATTTAAAGACACTAAGTTCGAGGCTTCAGCTATTTAGGCAGTTAACATTGTTCATGAGTTTCCTGATGTTTTCCAGAAGATCTTCCAGGGATACCTTTTGATTGAGAGATAGAATTCAGGATTGACCGTCTTCCTGAAACTTAGACTATTTCTATCCCTCCTTAGCATATGGCACCTACAGAGCTTAAGGAGTTAAAAAAGTAACTCAAAGATCTTTTAGACAAAGGTTTCATAAGTCCGAGTGTTTCTCCTTGGGGTGCACCTATTTTATTCATGCGAAAGAAAGATGGTTCTTTGCATATGTGCATTGACTATCGTTAGCTTAATAAGGTCACAATCAAAAAAAAGTATCCTCTTTTGAGAATTAATGACCTATTTGATCAGTTGTAAGGTGCGAGTTATTTCTCTAAGATAGACCTTAGATCTGGCTATCATCAGCTTAAAGTAAGGAAAAGTGATATTCCAAAGACAGCCTTACGAACCCACTATGGTCACTTTGAGTTTCTAGTCATGTCTTTTTGCCTAACCAATGCCCCAACAGCCTGTATGTACCTCATAAATTGAGTGTTCAAGCAATATCTTGTTTCATAAATGACATTCTTTTGTACTTCTTTACTGAGAACGGCCATGCAGATCACCTTAGAATTATCTTGAAAACTCTTAGAGATTACCAGTTGTTTGCCAAATTTTGTAAGTGTGAATTTTGGCTAAGATCAGTAGCTTTTCTGGGTCATATTATTTTAGCCTAAGGCATTAGAGTTGATCGACAAAAGACAGAAGCTGTAAGAAATTAGCCTAGACCTATTTCCCCATCTGACATAAGAAGTTTCTTGTGTCTAGCTGGCAACTACCGCCATTTTGTTGAAGGTTTCTCTTTTATTGCATCTCCCATGACTCGGTTTACCCAAAATAAAGTCAAGTTCAAGTGGTTAGATTTTTGTGAGAAGAGTTTTCAAGAGTTGAAGACTCGACTTACTTCAGCCCCTGTGTTGACTTTGCCTGATGGTACAGATGGTTTTGTGGTGTATTATGATGCCTCTAGAGTTGGTTTGGGTTATGTGTTGATGCAAAGAGGTAAAGTTATTGCCTATGCCTCTAGATAGTTAAAGCCGCATGAAAAGAACTACCCTACCCATGATCTTGAATTATCTATTGTGGCCTTTTCTTTGAAAATCTAGAGAGACTATCTTTAGGGTATCTATGTTAATGTATTTACTGATCATAAGAGCCTGCAGTTTGTGTTTACACTGAGGGAGTTGAATCTTAGATAGAGAAGGTGGTTAGAGTTGTTAAAAGACTATGATATGAGTGTGTTGTATCACCCGCGTATGGCCAATATAGTGGCAGATTCCCTTAGCAGGTTGTCTATGGGTAGTGTTGCTCATGTAGTGGAAGGTAAGAAAGAGTTAGCTTATGATGTGTATTTTTTGGATAGATTGGGTGTTAGGTTGCTTGATTCAGCTGAGGGAAGTACTTTGGTGCAAAGTAGTTTCGAATTCTCTTTAGTTTTGGAAGTGAAGGTGAAGCAAGACTGAGATCCTAGTTCTGTCATTCTGAATGATTCAGTTAAGGACAAAAAGGTAGAGGTTTTCTCCTAAGGGAAAGATGTCATTTTTAGATTGTAGGGTAGGTTGTGTGTTCCGTGTGTTAATGATCTGAGGTAGAGGATTATGGCTAAAGTTCATGGCGTGCGATATTCCATTCATCCCAATGCTACCAAGATATACCGCGACTTACGAAAAATCTATTGGTGGGGCGGTATAAAAAAGGATATAGTTGAGTTTGTAGCAAAGTGTGCAATGTGCCAACAGGTTAAGGTAGAGCACCAAAGACCTAGTGGTGTGATTCAAGAGTTTGATATGCCCACTTGGAAGTGGAAAGAGGTGAATATGGACTTTGTGACTAGTTTACCTCTTTCGCATCATCGTCATGATTCTATTTGGGTTATTATAGATAGACTGACTAAGTTTGCATATTTCTTGCCTGTGCATACATCTTCTACAGCTGAGGATTATGCTATGTTGTACATCCTAGAGTTTGTCAAGTTGCATGGAGTTCCCTTGCCTATCATTTTGGATAGGGGTACTCAATTTACTTCTCAGATTTAGAGAGCATTTCAGCAGGGTCCTTGTACCCAAGTTCGTTTGAGTTTTATTTTTCATCCACAGACAGATGGTCAGGCAAATAGGATCGTTCAGACACTAGAAGATATATTGAGGGCATGTGCTCTTGATTTCAAAGGTAGTTGGGATGAGCATTTTCCATTGATAGAGTTTACTTATAACAATAGTTACCTTGCTAGCATCAAGATGGAACCATTTAAGGTTTTGTATGGTAGAAGATGTAGATCACCCATAGGCTGGTTAGAAGTGGGTGAAGCTGTTATGATTGGACCTAATGCAGTGTTTTAGGCTATGGAGAAAGTTAAGTTGATTAGAGAAATGTTGAAGACATCTCAGAGTAATCAAAAGTCATATGCCGATGTGAGGAGAAAAGGTCTTGAGTTTGAGGTAGGTGATTAGGTATACTTAAAGATTTCACCCATGAAAGGGGTGAAGAGGTTTAGCAAAAAGGGGAAGCTTAGTCCCCGTTATGTTGGCCCCTATAGAGTTTTGAGCAGTGTTGGGAAAGTAGCCTATGAAGTTGAGTTGCCCACAGAGCTGTCATCCGTTCATTCTATTTTTCATGTCTCCATTCTTAAAAAGCATATTGGTGATTTCGTTGTAGTGGATCCTTTGGAGAGTGCTGATATTCAGAACAGTATTTCATTTGATGAGATTCCTATTGAGATCCTAGATTTTCAGATCCATAGACTGAGGAACTAAGAGGTTCCCTTGGTCAAATTTTTGTGGCGGAACCAGTCAGTTGAGGGCTCTACTTGGGAGGCAGAAGCAGACATGGCAAGCCAAGTCCCCATACCTCTTTTCTGCGAGTTTAGATCAAGCCAAAGGTATTATTCTTCCTTACTTCAGCCCTTCTAAATCTAAAGTTCAGCTATACATCTATTCTTGAATGAGTTCTTGGAATTTTCGAAGTATTCAAGAGTTTAGACAGATTTTGAGCCATTTAGCAAATTGCTTCAGCTATGTGTACTCAGTTTTTCCTATGTTCTTGGTCTAACAAGCGACATTCGAGGACAAATTTTTGCAAGAGGAAGATATTGTAATACCCCAGATTTTCTTTAAGTAGAGTTTCATCTTTAAGAAGAGTAAGGGTTGACTTTCCAAGTGAGAAATATTTTAAACCATGTAGAATTTACCAAATAATGACTTTTTGTCATGTAGAGAATTGAATTATCCAATCAACAATACCAATTTTGTCCAAATTAGGTATCAGGGTAAGAAGTTATGGTTGTTTTACTGAGAGTTGTCAAAACCGCCTATGTGCGACGAATAGGTTGACGGACCGTCGCAACCAAGGAAGTGACTCCCTTTTCTATCCCATGTGCGACGGCCAAGATGATGGACTGTCAAGCTAGCGATGGACCGTCACTAGGACAGTCACAACTAAGGTAGTGTGCGCTTTTTCTTAATGTGCAACTAATGATCCGACGGATCGTCAGACTAGTGACGGACCATCACTCCAACCATCGTAAATCCCATTCAGTATTTTTAAGTCATTTTTAAAAGGATTTTTTGGTTCTTTTCCCTTTTAATACCCTGATATATTCAAAATGAAGAAGATAGCCTCATTATCTCCCAAAAAAATCCAAGAACTAGGGCTTCTCCCTCAAGAGCAAATCGAAAATCCTTCTCCAAGAAATTCAAGAACTCACCATAGATTCTTCAAATTGAGTTGAGATTTGAGTTCCCCAAGTTCAAGGCTTCAAGAAGCCTCTCTCAAAGAGTAAGAGGAAGTGTTTCAAACAAGCTTGTACATCCAATTACACAATCTAAGGTATGTGGGTATTTAAATAAGGTGAAATCACCCTTGTGCCTAAAGACTTATTTTAAACTATAAGTTTTCTGCAATTTATGAGATTTTACATGAAATTGAATTAGGGTTTTTCACCCATTATTATTGGTTGCAACCTTTTGATGTTTCCCATGAATTGAAAGTCAAATAGCATGATTTTACATGTTTTCTTAAGAATTGAAACTGGGTTTATACTCTATATTGTTATTCCTTGAGAATTTAATGGTTGAAATGCTCTAGAAATTGAAGTATATGAGTACGTTGAGATTTTTTGAGACAACTTACTGTAAATTCTGGATTTCTATATGATTTATGAGTCCATATGATATCTAGTATGCATTTTGATAAGTCTTAACTTGAGATTTGATTATGGGTCATTAAACCCTACTTGAGATTTGCAATTTCATGAACTTTTGTGCTATAAGCACCAGTGATTTGAGTACTTTGAGATTATTAAGAAAGCTTTGACCTTAATGGTCATAGTAGCCTTGAAATACACTTTATTACATGAGATTACACATTTTATAGTTGTGTTCTTTATGAACCACGAGATTATTTTTAAAGTGGATTTTCATGAGATGAGCGTAGCTAACTAAAGGGAGTAGTATTTAGCACCGAGTTGGGTAAGTTACTATGGTTTCATACCCCAGAACTACGTGCCACCATATGATTGAGATTTATGGGCCTGAGGCCAAGATAAGTGATCACTGGTTGAGGTTATACTCCCTAGCAAGAGTATAACGCCTCTCCCCAATGTAAGGTTTCTTCCTTAGGAGGACAAGACATTGGACTCCATGTATCTCTCATGGTTAATGTCAGTTAAGAGAACCTCCCTAATGTATTTTCCCTTGAGATAGAATATTTTTTATAAATCTTTGAGATAAGTGATTTTCCCTAGTAAGATTTTCAAAATAGTTTCTTGAAGTAAAATTTTCCCAAGAAGAAAGTAGTTTTCTCTACTAGTAAGTGTTATAGAATTTTGAGTTCCAAGTGTCTTGAGTTTAAAAGAGTTCTAAGTTCTTGAGTATTAAAGGAGTTTTACTCTCCATGAGATATATGCATGAGTTTGAAAGTATTGCTTAAAGCTTTCTTTAATCTTTGAGTAATGACAATAAGAGAAGAGTTCAAATTTTAAAGCTAAAGTATAATAACTTAGGAGATTTGTGTTACATGCTTCATTCTACATGATTTATGAGCTTTATATTATGGACGTATTCAAGTTGTGTGAGTCATTCATATTTACATGCATGATTTGATTAAAAAGTATTGATATTGTTTTATGTAAATGCATACACCCCCATATACTTAGTACATTCCCAATTGCTAATCCAAATATCCATGTATATGCTACATTGTCTTATAATGTAGGTCCAGGTGCTCAGTCCCAGCCTTGATAGTGATTTCTGAGTACCTTTGTCTACATCTCTATAGTGGTGAGTCCTCATGCTTTGAGGACCTATCTTCAGACATTTTAGTATTGTTAGTAGACAGATTATTTCTTTCAGTTCAATTTGAGTTAGTTGGGAACCTGTCCCAATGGCTATCTATTAGACTTGAGTAGTAGAGGCTTTGTCAGACTAGTTATCAGATTGTTAGTATGTTTAGATTTCCAGTATTATGGTTGTTTGGATCAAGTATTTTCTTCGTATTCTATATTATTTGATACGACAGTGCCATTATTTTGTTTCTTTCTTCTTGAAATGAGTTATTTTATGTAGTGACAGGCTCAAAGGGTTAGCTTGGGGCTACTTGTAGCCTTAAGCACCGTGTGACGTCCCGGGTGAAGATTTTGGATCGTTACAAAAGTATTGGGAAAAATGTTTCGATAGTACATCAAATCAGTTTCCTTCCTTGACCACTTCGCTAAAATTATAAGGGGTAATTGCATACTCTAATGTTTGGCCTGCAATAATCATTATGTCTGTAGTCTCAATTGTAGGTGAGTAGCTATAGAGGTGGTAGTATGAAGAGAGGGTTGTATACCTAGTGCAGATCTCGAGGCTACTATAGTTGTATTTGTACCTTCAATAGTTAAAGTGTCAATCTTAAATCAGCTGGCTTACCCAAATGCAGCATGCGCCTACCCCCCATCCTTTGATGTTTTAACATTATGTGTTTTATTGTCTTTCACTTTATTATCCACTCCAACTGATAGTTCAACATGAACTATTTCTCACAACCTTGTGATAACACATGGAAATGGATAAGTGGTGTAAGACTTTATGGCTCTTATTTTAATCTCATCAACAATTGTTTCTCTAAAGTTTAACTTGAAACCAAATATCAAATTTGCCACCAAAACTACTCTATCTTCATCGATAGTACTATCACCTTCTTTTAGTATTTATCTAAACCTTACAACTCCCCTCAAAAACTTTGCCATTTGAGATAAGGAGGCTTTAGTGATTTTGGCACTGGGACTAGCCACCCACTTTGGATTTCCATTAGCCAACATCTAGTCTTACCAAGAACATTAATTTACATGATCAATTATCCAGAGGTAGAAATCTGGAGTGGTAGATGGTGGTACGAAGTCCTTTCCATGTAAGAACCGATTTATTATTCAATCGAATAAGTCTATTGATTTCCCGTGAACTGGAATTCTTTCCGTATTGGGTTTGTCCTTGTCTTCCTCCCCCTTTTTAAAAGATTTCTTTGAAATAGATGTATAGTTTAAGTAAAATTAATGAACTTTATTTGGATAGTATGATCTTAAGTCCTTAGTAGTCTATCCTAAGTCATAGGAATTAAATAATTATTCAATTTTGGGGTAATTTTTTATCCCTAAAGTAAATATATTGACCTCTTCAGCCATAGGTCTCTTAGTTTTGTGCTTCCCAGTTGCAACAAGACCATCATAGTATATTTTGGATTCTCCTTCTACTTTACAATCATACTATCTTGGATTCTATAATTTTTACTTGTGATCATATCTATTCGAGGTTATGTAGTTTCTACTTTGGAGTTGCTGGGTGTAGCAGTGTCTTCTTCAACCTCATTGTTAGATGTTACACTTAGGGAGCTTGCTTCACTTTCAACAGACCCTACTCCCTCTTCAGACATAGGGAGCTATTGATTAACTTTATCTTGTTTGATACCCTTGGAGTCCATCCTCTTTGTTTTCATATTTTGATTCATCAAATAATCTTTGAGTTGAGGAGTCCCTTCCTACTTTCTTAGATTTATCACCACATTTGGAAGACTTTTTGAATGCATTTTTGAAACTGAATAATAAAAATGTTAACTTAGGAATCAAGGGAATTATAGAAATAATTTAAAGCTTTACTATGTATTTACATGGTTGACAACATAGGTTGACAACTCGTCAACTTGTTGATGGCTCATCAACCTTTGTTGTCGACCTAAAATAGAATGAATTAAGAAAATTGATATGGTGATGACTTGGGTTGACATATCATCATCTTGTTGATGGCTCTTCAACCTCTCTTGTTAACCTAAGATAAAATGACCAAAAGATAATACAGGATTGACGACTTGGGTTGATAGCTCATTAACATATTGATGGCTCGTCAGCCTCTATTTTCAACATAAGACATAATGACACCAAGAATATATAGGATTGACGACTCGAGTTGACAGCTCATCAACCATTAATATCGACCTTAAACGACATGTTTTTCAGTGAGATTTCATAAAAATAAGCATATGCTTTCAGAATTATGAGCCCTCAATGAGTTATCAAGGCTACTCACTTAAATGAGATGTAAGTGTCATAACATAACAGAGTATTTATGATTTACTAGTGTATACGGAGGTTACTAAAACTTCACCCTTATGAAAATTATGGGTTACCTTATTTTTCTAAAAAGAGTTCAATTGACAGAAAAATATTTTACCGATAAATTTTACACTATTTCTTATTCTTTCAACATTACTCATCAATATCACCTTAAATTTAAAATAGAAGAAAAAAATTGAAGAAAATGAATACCTTGTTATTGAAGTAAAACATTGAACAAACAAACTGCAAGGGAAACTTGAACTTGAATTTCTTACTTTGTGCATAAGTACTACTGATGGCAATGGGCGATGCTTTGGGTTTTTTTGTCTGATTATTTTAAAGGATAAATTAGGAAAAATAAAAATAGTGAGTTTGTAATGGGTATTGGATGAACGTAGGTCTGAAAAGGGAGTAATGGAAAGATAATTAAGAGGGGATCTGAAAGGACTTTTTTATATTATATATTTTCTTATTTGAGAAAAAGAAAATTAGGTTTATGATATAGAATTTGTGATATAGGGTTTAAGTGGTTGAATAGGTTTATGGTTATATGGCTAATGGCTTGAGAATTGAGTGGGCCAAGGATGTGGGCTTGGTTTAAATAAGATGAACACATACTTACCTGGGTCATATTTTTCTTTGATGCCTATTCAACTAGTTGACGGCTGGTCAACCAACTCATGAACCTCAAGTATATTGGATCCATCTCACACACTAGTTGACAACTTAAGTTGATTCATCTACTTTTTGAAGGCTCATCAACTATGTCATCTTCCTTAACCAGATATTTAACTCCATCATCATAGTTGACAAGCTAGGTTGATGGCTTATCAACTTGTTAATGGCTCATCAGTAATTAGTTGTCACTCTTATCTAGAATGTTCCTCCCTTTTATTCAAAATAACAACATGGACTTGATGGCTCATCAACTTGTTGACAGTTCATCACTCTTACTTGTCAAAGCTATTTGTAGAGACCAAATTTCCCCCCTACACACTTCAACAAACCAATTAACCATGCTTACAAATAGAATTTATTTTAATATTATTTTAAAACTTGATATGGGTTTTCTCCTATTATCACATGATTTAACATCACAACATGACTCAGTTTTCTTGGTTACTGATATTTCATCAAGATATACAGGTGACAATACTTTTAACTCTTCTGATGGTTGACATATTATGACCAATTGACTATTCACTTATATAGTTTCCCATCTTTGTTATCCAATTCCACCACCTTAGATGGAAAAACTGAGCCACTTTAAAAGGTCGAAACCACTTAGATTTCAGCCTTTCTAGGAAAGTTTAAACCCCAAGTTAAGCAATAGTACCTAGTCATCCACTTGAAATACTCTTTTTTCAAGCCTCCTATCATGGTAAAGGTTAATTTTATCCTAATAGAGATTATCATTTTCATAATCATAATGTTGGAATTCATCCCTCTTATTCAATTTATCCAACCTTATATCAGTCGCTTCTTTCAGTTGAATTCAGCTTTTTGAGTGCCCACAAGGCTTTTTGCTCAAGTTCTACTAGTATGTAAAAGGATTTACCAAAGACTATTTGGTAAGGTTATATAAATATTGGTGTCTTAAAATCAATGAGATAATACTAAAGAGCATCAAAGTTTTCATAACCAATCACTCTAATATGTAATAACAAACTTGGCCAATATTATCTCTATGTCTCTATTTGTCATCTCTACTTTCCCACTAGTTTGGGATGATAAGGAGTAGCCACATTGTGTTGTTTCAAAACATACTTAGCTAAAGCAGCTAAAAAACCTTATTTAAAATTGGGAACCCTCATCTCTTATAATTGTGTGAGGAGTACCTAAATGAGAGAAGATGTTCTTTTTCAAGAATGCCACCACACCTTTTCCCTCATTATCAGAAAAGGTCATAGTTTTCACCCACTTGGAGACATATTCCATAACATTTAATAAGGATTTGTTCCTACAGGAACTTATGAAGGGGTCCATGAAATCAATACCCCATACATCAAGCAATTTAACCTCCAACATCTTGGACATGGGCGTTTCTTGATGTCTAAAGATAGAACCTTTTCGTTGAAATTGATCACAATATTTTGTAAAATCATATACTTCCTTATGAATCATAGGCCTTTAGTAACCACTTTGCAAAATTTTCCTCGCTATGTGATCACCTGCAATAGCTGGCTTCTTTTGTCCTTCCAATATTAGTAGTCTTTAGTGACCTGCAAAGATACACTTATTAGTTTGTTATTATTAAAACGTAGACTTAGGAGGCTAAAAATCTCCCCCTTTCTGATAATGACAACAAGAGTAAACATCAATTGACCTCCCTATCTATCGGCTTATTCACCCTAACTTGTATAAGTATTAGCTGATATATTAATTTGTGCTTTGCTCCCCCTGATTGGTAGGCTACTCTAATGCTCCCGTCTTCTCCCCTTTTAATATAATCAAAAGAAATAATATGCATATAGATAAAGAAATTTACAAGTAGAGAGAAAGAACAATGAAGCAATTATAGAAGAGGTGTGCTTAGACGAATGCATATTTTTATGTAGTAAAACTTATGGCAAATGCAAAATAAGGCTTAGAGATCATTAATTCTAAGAATACTAAGCCTTTTTCGAAGGAAGAAAAATCTTTCTTCTAGAAGAGGTTTTGTAAAAATATCTGCTAGTTGGTTCTCAGAGTCAATAAATTTTAGAGAAAAAACACCATTCTCTACATGGTTTCGAATAAAATGATGCTTGATATCGTTATGTTTAGCCCTAGAGTGATGCATAATGTACTTAAATAAGCTAATACATAATCCATAAGATTTGAGTACCACAGCTTTTGACATCTATGTATTCATCTTCAATGGTTGAAAGAGCAATGAAAGTTTGTTTCTTGTTATTCCACGAGATGAGGACATCACTAAGAATTTGACATGTTCCACTAGTGCTCTTCCTACCACTTTTTTCTCCTACAAAATCAACATCTAAGTAACCGATTAAATCAAAATGTAAGGAGCAAGGATACAATAAACCAAAGCCTTAAGATCTTATTAGATAATGGATGACTCATTTGACGGGAGTGAGATAAGACTCCTTGGGAGTCGACTAAAATCTGGCACATTTACACACACTAAACATAATTTTGGCCGACTTATAGTAAAGTAGAGTAGATATCCAATCATCCCCCGATACATCTTTTCATTAATGTCTTGTCCAAACAAGTCTGAATCAATACATGTGGATGGGCTCATAGGCGTTCCATAGTCCTTTTCTTTTTCCATGCCAAACTTTTAGATAAGTTCTTTTGTGTATTTTTATTAACTGATGGAGGTGTCTTTAGGAGTTTGTTTGATTTATAATACGAGAAATAATGTGAGCTCACCCATAAGACTCATTTTGAATTCTCCTTTCATCAAATTAGAAAAATTCTCGCACAAAGAGATGTTAGAACTACCAAAAATAACACATCAACATAAATTTGCATAATAAGAAGATTTGAATCAAGCTTTTGAATAAACAGAGTTGTGTTAATTTTACCCCTTTAAAAATTATTATTTAGTAGAAAAGTACTCAATCTTTCATACCAAGCTTTTGGAGCTTGTTTGAGGTCATAGAGTGCTTTTGATAATATGAAAACATGATTCAGAAATGAAGGATCTTCAAATCTAGGGGTTTGTTTAAAAAAAATTCCTCATGAATAAATCCATTTGAGAAAGCACTTTCTATGTCCATTTGATACAACTTAAAATATATGAATGTAGTAAAATCTAACAAAATTCATATTGACTCCAACCTTGCCATAGGGGAAAAAGTCTCTTCATAATCAATACCTTCCTGCTAACCGTAGCTTTGAGCTATAAGCCTGGCTTTATTTCTGATGACTTTACCTTCTTCATCTAATTTATTTTTGTAGACCCACCTGGTTCAAACTACTGAGCAGTTTCTTGTCCTTTCAACAAGAGTTCAAACTTAATTTTGTTCAAATTGGTTCAGTTCTTCCTTCACATCTTAAATTCATGATTCATCATTGAGAGTTTTATTAGTTTTCTTCAGTTCAATTTGGGACAAAAAGGCAACTGATGCTTGTCTCCTCAATGATGCTCTAGTTTGCACTCTATCTTCTAGATTTATTATAATGAATTTATTTGGATGGCTAGCATCATGCTTCCATTCCTTTGGAACATTTAATTTCTCTATTTTTATTTTGGGAGTCTACTCTATAGGGGGTGTAGTCAACTTGTCTTACAAAGGTTCTAAGGTTGTGCTATGATTTTCTCCAGTTGTATATTACTTTCCTGTTCTTCATCAATACTCGAACTCATAGGGAGGTGGTTAGATTCATCAAAAACAATGTGTATAGATTTCTCAAAACACAGAGTTTTTTACTAAAAGCCCTATAAGCATGACTAGTGGAGAGAACCTAAGAAAAATACCTTTGTCACTTTGTGGATCAAATTTTCCTAAGGTATTCTTACCACTGTTATGAATAAAACATTTACAGCTAAAAGGACCAAAGTATCTGATGTTGGGCTTCTTTTCTCTCCAGAGTTCATAAGGTGTGTTGTTTAAAATAGGTCTAATAAGGCATATTTTGATGATATGCCATGTTTTGCTAACCACTTCTATCCAAAAGTGATCTAAGAGATTATGTTCTAACAGAATTGTCCTGAATATTTCTGGAAGGACCAATTCTTTCACTCTACCATACCATTTTTTAAAGAGATCATGGTGTAGAGAAGTTCTAAGAGTATTTATTCTTTGCACAATACACCTCAAATGCCTTATTTTTAAATTCTCCTCCATGATCATTATGGACGTAAGTGATGAGGTGTCTAGCTTCTCTTTGTACTTTTCTATAAAAAATCACAAAGTTTGTGAAAGCCTTATGTTTATGTGCAAGAAACCTAACCCAAGTAAATCATAAGTAATCATCAACTATGACAAAAACATATCTCTTTCCACTAGTGTTTGTGGTCTTGGTGGGGCCAAATAGATCCATATGGATCATTTGAAGAAACTTGGTAGTAGAGACAATGTCTTTTACTTTGAATGATGTTCAGGTCTGTTTACCCAATTGGCAAGCATCAAAAATGTGAAGGATACCAGTTTTTTTCATCCTTGTGGAACCTATTGATATAATTTTTCTCATATGCAATAAA
The DNA here is from genome assembly GCF_002878395.1 of Capsicum annuum. Taxonomy (NCBI): domain Eukaryota; kingdom Viridiplantae; phylum Streptophyta; class Magnoliopsida; order Solanales; family Solanaceae; genus Capsicum; species Capsicum annuum. Next base: position 127,660 of record NW_025892473.1, read on the forward strand.
TTTACCTCATAGTTCGTCATATATCATGTTGAGAAGATCTCTGTCTACTAGAATAGCAGCCTTGGTTTTCCAACTCTTTGGGAGACTTCGGACCAGCTTCTAGACTTACAAGCTATATGGATAGATCATTCCTAAAGATTTTAGTTTGCAGACGATTTTACTGAAACTACAAAACATTGTTTCAATGTCTTTATTTTCTTCCATTTTGAACGTGTTCATTGACCAGGGTAGCAATTTTTGACTTCTCTACTTTGGTGGTTCCTTCATAGGTTACCTCTAGTTTGTTCCACATTTCTTTTGCAATTTCATAAGTTTATATATTGTCATATCCTTCTCCACTAACTACACACAAAAGCAAACTTATAGCACATGTATTAGTTTGAATTTCCTCTTGTTGTTCTTTTGAGAACTCGAAGCTTTCAAGGTCCTCTATGTCAGAACTTTTAGATTCGTTACCTTTGTCCTTTGACTTCTCTTTGAGTCCTGGAATCGGCTTTGTACCCTTCTTGATGACAACCCAGGATTTGAATTCATTTGATTGGACAAATATTCTAAACCAGTTCTTCCAGTAAGAATAATGATGTCTATTAAAGTATGTGGTCTTATGGAGGAGTGGCCATCCTGAAGAAGAGCACCGGGAATTTGATATTGGGCTATCAAACTTTGCTTACTTATGGTTAAGCAATATAGTTGGTGAGACCTGCTCTGATACCAATTGAAATTCAAGAGAGGGTGAATTGAAATTTTCTTCTGTGATTTGATTACTGACTCCTTACAATCAACTCACCTGCAGATCAGTGCACTTCACAAACATATTAGATTTAAATAATTAAGCACATAAATAATGTAACGTAAAGTAATAACACAAAGATTTATCCTGGTTCGAAACACCAATATAGAGCCTACTTCTAGTCCCTTTAGGTTTCAAAGTTTCCTTAGAACGTTAAATGTTGGGCTCGAGTACGATGATAGAAAACAAGTTCTAAAGATTTATTTTGATCTTTATATCTTGTGACACGGCTACAGTTAATGTTATAAAGTTGACTCGATCCTACTCCTTATATAATAATTGTAAACTAAAAATTAAAGAGCCTTGTAAGACTAAGAATAAGACACCTTGAATTTTTCCTTAAAGTTGCATGAAAATGTGTATGTCTCCATTCTTCATCTTTTATAGTCTTTGGTTGCTACTCTTCATAAGGAAACCCAAGAGATTTTTTCTCAATCAAGGACGTAAATTGATTTCTTAATTGAGGAATATAGTCGTATGATATGTCCATATCAGATATGTCCATACATGGCTTTAGATCATGTGCATATCAAATATGTTTGTGATCTACTTTTCTTTTTGGTTTTGTAGAGATTGATGACTTTCCAAATGTGCTCGTGATTTTCTCTTCTTGATTGATTTGGTCTGGCATGATTTTGGGATTGTGATCCTTCTTTCATTTTTGTGATATTTGATTAATCTACTTTTCATATTATTTGAATGTCGTGATCCTTCATATCTTTATCAAGATACTTTTTATCTTCCAAAATCATGATTTAATTTTCCGTAATATTAGGGGCTGAGATTTTCCTTCCATTGGTTCTTATTATGATTAATGATACTTAAATACCATGGATATTCCTCTATTCCTGATGTCCTTCTATTCCTAGAGTTGGCTTCTTTTGTCCTTCCAATATTAGTAGTCTTTAGTGTCCTACAAAGATACACTTGTTAGTTTGTTATTATTAAAGCATAGACTTGGGATGCTAACACACCAAACCCTATTCTCGGTTCTGAGCCAGAGATTTTTCCATTTTAACCAGTGGTGGGCCAGGGACCATCCTAGGCTCCATAGGAATTAATTTTATCATTAGTGCTCAAGGATGCATTGATTCAACTCTTGGCATTAATGGGTTGTCCACCGTCTGATAGTGCGAGTGTATAGATCAGAGTGGTACTGAGATAGATACGCAGCATATAGCTGCGGGCCCTAGAGTTGAGGTCTCTCCTGCGTTGGTAGTTTCTCAGCCAGTAGTTGTTTAGTTAGTGGTGGCCCATTCTTCTATGTCTGGTGAGGAGCAGAAGATGTTGGGTAGATTCTTGATATTGGCTACGCATAGGTTTTCTAGTGCATCGAGCGAGGATGCATATGAGTTTCTTATTACTTATAAAGATAGGATCCATAATTTAGGCCTAGTTGAGACTTATGGTATATATTACACTACCTTTCAGTTGGACTTGGCTGGTCAACATTGGTGGAGAGGTCATCTTGATTCCAGGCTAGATGGATTTTTTTCTTTAACATAGCTCAGTTCTCTAAGCTTTTCTTGGAGAAGTAAATTCCTCACAACCTTAAGGATTATTTGAGGGATTAGTTCTCTAGATTAGAGCAGGGATCCATAATAGTTGTAAAGTATGAGGCTCATTTTGATGAGTTGTCTAGGAATATTACTTCTATTCTTAATACTGAGTTTAAGGGAGTTTGTTGCTTTATTAGATGATTGAGACTTCCTTTTTGCATATCTACTCAGAGTTTGGTTGCAACGGGTAGGTTTCTTATAGAGGTTTCTAATCACACTCAGGTGATGGAGGATATGCATCGTAAGACCAAAGAGGGAAATAATAAGAGGCCTAGATATTAGGGTAGTTTCAGTAGGATTCGTAGTAGATCTCGATTTGAAAGTAGCAGTTCTCATGGTAGATACCCTCTATGTTAGCTGTATTATCATCAAGGTCATCCAAGTAGACTTATTTAGGAAGCACTCCAGATTTTTTACGAAGGTCAGTATTGAATTAGTGATCACCCTGGTCAGGATAGTGGTCATTCCTCGAGAGGTTCATCATCTTGATAGTCTAGACATGGTGACTATTCTGGGTTATCCAAATCTTCTATTTTTGGTTTAGCTCAGGTGAATTGTTATAGTTATAGAGCTTTTGGTCATTATTCATGAGAGTGATCTAGTCACGGGGTAATTATTGCTTCAGCTCAGAGTGTTCCCTCTATTAGAGCAGTTCATCCCTTAGTTAGATGTGGCTTACATGTTCATAGTGGTAGTCCCCAGGATACTTGAGGTGGTTCTCAGGAAGGAGGATAAGAGATTGGTCAAAAGCCTAGTCAGGTTACGAGCATGGTTAGTTGTATAGAGTACCTGCTAGACCCGAGGCTGAGTCTTTGGATGTTGTTGTTACAGTTATAATTTTGGTGTGATGTCAGTTGTCATTTTCTTTATTTGATTCAGGATCCACTTATTCTTATGCGTTCTCTTATTATTATCCACAGTTAGTGTTATCTTCAAATTTATTATCCATTCCCTTATATATATCTACTCCAGTGGGTGATTCTTTAGTAGTGGATCGGTTTATTATATCTTGTGTTATGACTGTTGTAGATGTAGATACTCATGTTAATCTCATTATTTTAGATATGGTGGATTTTTATGTGATTCTAGGAATGGACTCGTTATCTCACTATCATGCGATCATAGATTATTTTGCCAAGATCATTACCTTAGCCATACCCGGTATGCCCTCAGTGGTATGGCAAGGGGCTGTTACCCATGAACCAACCAAGATTATTTCTTATATGAGTGATAAGAAGATTATTTTAAGGGGTTTCGAGTCTTATCTCACTTATATTCATGATGTTTGTGTGGAGAGTCTGTCATTTGACTCTACATCTGTGGTCCTGAGTTTCATGATGTTTTCCTGCTCATCTGTCTAAAATTCCTCTTTCCCATGAGATTGAGTCTGTTATTGATCTTGATGATGGAATCTAACCTATTTCTATAGTACCTCACTGTATGGCTCTTGCCGAGCTTAAGGAGTTGAATTATCAGTTTCAAGATTTTTTTGGTAAGGAAGGGTTTTATTAGATCGAGTATGTCCCCTTGGGGAGTTCCTATGTTGTTTGTTAAGAAGAAGGATGGTTCCATGTGGATGTGTATTGATTATTGGTAGCTTCAGAAGGTAACAGTGAATAACCATTATCCTATGCCTCACATTGATGATTTATTTGACTAGTTTAAGAGTGAACCCATGTTCTCCAAGACCAATTTGAGGTCTGGTTACCATTGGTTGAGGATTTGGGTTGAAGATATCCCAAAGACAACCTTTAGGACCCGTTATGGTCATTATGATTTCCAAATGATGTCTTTTGGGTTTACTAATGCCCCAGCTACATTTATGGATTTGATGAACCGCGTGTTTTGGCCTTATTTGGACTCCTTTATGATTGTGTTCATCTACAACATCCTTGTATATTCGAAAAGTAGAGAGGAGCATGCATAATATTTAAGGATTATGCTCCAAACTTTTAAAAATCATGTGCTTTTCACCAAATTCTCTAAGTATGAGTTTTGGCTTGAGTCGATGACATTCCTTGGGCATATGGTGTCTAAGGATGGGATTATGGTAGACCCGACAAAAATAGAGGTCATTTCTGATTGGGATAGTCCTATATCTTTGATCGAGGTTTATAGCTTCGTTGGTTTGGTGGGTTATTATAGATGATGGGTTTTGCTACTATTTCAACACCTATGACCAGATTGACTCGAAAGAAGGTTCCTTGCCGATGGTCTAAGGTGTGTGAGTCGAGCTTTAGAAAGCTTAAGGATTCTTACTTCAGCTCTTATTTTGGTTCTTCCTATTAAGGGTGAGGGATTCACTATGTATTGTGATGCTTCTGGTGTTGGTTTGGGTTGTGTATTGAGGTCACAGGGTCATCTTATCGCTTATGGTTCGAGGTATTTTAAGGTGCATGAGCACAACTACCCCACTCATGAGTTGGATTTGGCGGTGGTAGTTTTCTCGCGTAAGATTTTGAGGTATTATCTTAATGGTGTGCATTGTGATATTTTCTCTGATCATCACAGTTTTCAGCATCTTATGACCCTGAGAGAGCTTAATTCTTGGCAACATAGATGGATAGAGTTTCTTAAAGATTATGATATATCTATCTTATATCATCCAGGCAAGAAGAATGTGGTAGCAAACTCCTTGAGTCGAAAGGCAGTAAGTATGGGTAACTTGGCTTGTATTTTAGTTTCTCAGAGGTCTTGTCATGGTACATTCATTCTTTATGAAACTTGATGGTCCGACTTGATATTTCAGATGCTCATAGGATTCTTGCTAGTATTTAGCTGATTTCTTCGTTATTTCAGAAGATTCAGGATCGTTAGTTTGAGGACAGTAGGCTTTTCATCGTACATGATCAGGTGTTGAGCGGTGACTCCAAGAGGCCTACCATACATTTTAAGTGTATTTTGAGAATTAAGCACAGTGTTAGTGTTTTGAGGATCGATGATATGATTTAGTTAATTTTGCATGAGGCTCATAGCTCTAGATATTACATTCACCCGATACAGCCAAGATGTAACGCCCTGAGAGTACAATCTGGATGCCACACGGTGGTTGGAACCACAAGTGATCCAAATCTAACCCATGAAATGGCATACTGTTAAGCAACTTGATTATAATACATTAAATAACAAGTTCTGCTGTGCGGAAACATAATCATACTGAAAATCTAAAATAGTATGTAATTGATAAAGTTTTACAATCTTATAAATCTGAAGAAAGAAACAAAAATTACATGATTGACTCTGACTGAAATCTATGAAGCCTCTACTATACTGACTATAGATAGCTGGGAAATGCCTCCAGCTACCACTAATCGATACATGTGAATAATAAAATAATGTACATGAATAATATCTGACTAGAGTCCTCGAAATAAGAAAACTTATCACCTGATGACTAGAATACTGCAACTGCCTGATCATGATGTGCGGGCTACAAATGGTACCTACATTATAAAATAGTGTAGCCATACGAACGTATATGTGGATCAGTACTTCTAGAATGTACTTAGTAAGCGGGGGTGAATGCATACGAAAAACTGATTATATATAGGAAATCTTAAAGCATGCATGCTAAGTGTAAGTAGACTCACCAATAAGCTGGAATAAACTGAAAGTTGAAAACATGAGTAACAAACATAATCTGATAAGATGGTGAACCTTTACACTTCGTTTCTTAAAACTCTTTACTTTTGTAGAATAAGTTGAACTGAAGCTGAGATACGGTAATATATGGATACCATATGAACACTGGGTCTGAAACTAAGCGATTGAGACTGACATAACTCGAGGATCTGAATATACAATCATACTGAGCACGAATGCATAAGCATATAATAATTGTATCTGATTAACTGAATAACTAATAGCTGAATACTGTTCATGTAAGACTGAAATGCACTTAGTCTGAATAACTAGAATGAAACTGTAGAGTACTATGCATATGAGATAAGGACAAACTAAACAATATAAGATAACTGAGCATGAATGAGTGAAAACTATAAAATCTAAGAATGCAAGACCAAGCATAAGCATATTTCTGAAACAATCTGTAAACAAAATTACTGAAATCTGTTAACTTAATAATTGAGAGTCTGTATGCTATGGTCAAGCAAAGCTGAACTGAGAATATACTGAATATTGTACTGAGACTGTAGGAGGTATCATCTAATCGACATGCCCAAATCTGAGCTAATTAGGGTCAAACCTGTAACCCCAGTTGGAAGGGTGTCAGTACTGTGCCACGGGTACTAACACTGGCTTTGTGGATCCACTAACAAATGTCCCGAAGGACTAGGGTATTAAGCCTATACTGACGGGTGACCCCTGAGTGGTAGTCTAGCCTAAACTGATGGGTAACTCCTCATATCCTACGCTGGCTACATAGTTTTAGAATAGAGGAACTGCTACTAATGACTCTGCCTAACTGACGGGGAAGCCATCATCCCTGTCTTCACTCGGTGATAAATCCTACTCCCAACTGAAAGACACTGAATACTGGTCTGAACTAAGTTTAGCTATTTATGTCAACTGACTGAACTGAAAAGACTCATAACTATCCTAAACCATTCTGTAGATATTGAAGACTAGATATGCAGCTAGATTTCGGGTATTCAAAATCCCCAGGACTCGATAGCAATAACAACAAGACCGTACTAAAACCTTAAGGACATAATAAGAAAGCATTATTCAAAAAACCCATCACTTGGGTATTTCATCAAACACATGGAGATTAATACTTTAAAATGGGGCAATTCATCAAACACATGGGGATCATGAACTTGAACATGGGAATATCTTAAACATAGGAGTATTGCATGATTACATAACTAAAATCATGAATTGGGAGATTTACATGAAATTCTCTTGAAATAAGACATGGGTGTTTCATCAAAACATGTAAAGATCATAGCTTGAACATAAGAATTTCTTAAACATGCGAAAACAATAGAGTTATATGACAAAATTCATAACTTGGGGATTCATCTTGAAATTAATTGAACATAATATGGGAATTTAATCAAACATGTGGAAAGCATGAATTTAAAACATGAGAATGTTGCCAAAATCATGAACTTAGGATCTATCATGGAATTCACTTGAATAAAGCATAGGGAAACTCAAATTCATGGCATGAGGAACTCAAAATCTTGCATGGAATCACACAAGGGTTGAATTTAATTAAAAACACCATGAAAAAATGAAATTCAATCTTTCCTTGAACATACAAAATAACATAATTTATTCTTTTATTGAAAGAAAAGGGTTTTGGGCTCCATGGGTGAAAGGGGACCCATGGATGAACTCCCACATACCTTAAAACTTTAAATCTTGAAGAAGAAACAAAATCTTGAAAGCTTTCTTGAATTGGGAAACTTGAAATCTTGATTTTTCTTGGAGAGAAGGTGATGGAATGGATGATCTTAAGGAGGAATGATTTGGGTTTGTTCTTGAGAGTAAAGTAGGAGAATGAGGGAAAATAATGCCCTAATGGATGCTTAAAATCATGTCTTTATAAATTGGGTTGAGGTGGGATAAGACCCCATTGCCCCTCCAGCATTTAAACAAAAAATTCGTAACCCGGATTGTGTTTTGATGGCTCACCACGACGTGGTGTAATCGTGATAGCTTATTGCCTCACACGAAAAATGTCATAACTTTTCACTCGGGTATCGGATTAAGGTGAAATTGGTATCGTTGGAAAGCTAACTCAATTATCTAAAATTTTGTGGTTCATGGGATGAAAAATTCTACATACATAAAAATTTATGAACTTTCAAAGTTGACCCTTGTAGAATTGAATACCAAACTTTGGACGAATTAAAGGATCTTAGCTCAACTTGGCTCGAAGTGATTTCTATGAACATTCTTAACCTAATAATCACTTCACACACTAGGAAAAAGATCATGACACATGCTTTGAATTATGAATCAAGAACATGACAAATACACCTTCACCACGATGCAATGAGTGTCTCATCACTATCCTTGACGCGATGTGGAGGAATCGTATTGAGCTGCTGGAATTGAAATCCAAACGTGACCCAATCCTCGTCTGAAAAATCTAAAACTTACTTGAGGCATGCTCCTTATACCCCTGAACATGAATCAACTCAAAAACTTATGTCTCGGGGTCGGGAAGGTCACTTTAAAAATCATCAAAATTAAGACGCCAAAACTTAAGCTAAGTCCCCAATACTTTGCTAAATTTCTAGGATTTTAGCCTCTTATGCAAGCACTAGGAGATGAACTGGACTACGATAAGTATGAGGGATTACAATATCTCCCCCTTAGGAATATTCATCCTTAAATATGACTAGTTATACTGAGAGTACTGTACTAGGTAACTGAGATCATATACTGAACATGCATGACTTTGAACTTGATTGCCTAACTGAGTCTAAAACATAATACATGAACTGAATATCATGACTGAACTGATTTCTTGAATACATTCAATAACATGGGAATGGTTATAAGGCTTAGATAAAAATGAGATAGTCAACATATAAGTATCCATTACCTCAGGCTTGATATAGTTTCGTGAAGAAATAATAAGAGGTTTAGTACATGAAAACTCGAGGTATTACAATACATGTCCCTCTTGGGATACTTCGTCTCCTGAATGATACTAACTTGGCTGTAATACTAAGTAAAGATTGAAATAATGCATGAAGCACTTATAAACTGAATCATGATTGAATATCTGGGATTTGAAACTAATGCGTGATTCATAAACTGAGCTGAATTCATAAAGTACATGGATGCAAATGAAATACCTCTTAGAATAGCCATATTCTTAAAAAAAAAACTTTGGATAGTAAGGCTAGATAGAAAGATGGAAAACCAGAGGAACTTGTCTTTTTGTCTGCAAATCTGAATTACTGGCTATACAGACTAGATCATACTTAAAGCTTAGACTCAACTATACATTTCACTTGTACACCAACATGACATTCAAGCCTATTTTAATAACCATACATGAACTTGTAGGAAAACAACCACAAAAGCATCTTTCTCATATTCTCTAAACCTCTATCCTTAAAACTTCCATGCATTATCCCAAGAAAATACACATAGAATTTCAACTAATCATGACATAAGGAGAGGTCACTGAAAGTTAAAACATGAGGACCTGAAATATGAAGCGATAATATGTATAACCTTGACACTTAACTGAGGACTGAGGAATAGAGAATCAACATAATGGATTCATCAAAGTAGTTTAAACTGAGGACATACATGACATAAACTGAATTTTGCTGATCAATATAACATACCATGAGTTCTGGGAGCTGAGCATACTGTAAGGCATGGGTACATGATTCATGAGCTGCATGACCTAAGTTTGGAGTTCATAAATTCATGGAACATGATTCTCACTGCTAAATGAACTGGAACTCCTCATACTAGTAACTGGGATTGTACATGATTCTCTATTATGTGCATGAATATGAACTATAATCATGAAGCTGACATGTAAGGCATGAGTAGATATCATAATGACTGAAATACAACACTGAAATAAGAATGGGTTAGGAATCGTACTCCCTTACTAATGTTCTACAATACTCTAGCATCAGTACTAGAATCTGAAATCCTGACTTAAGTAATTGTTCTATCATCTCGCCCTTAGATTTAAACCATCACTCTAAATTTGTGGACCACTATACTAAACTTTAAACTGAACTACAATCACTTTAGAGTCTGGGGTATAATAATGCACATGAATGACAAACTCATCCTAAAAGACTACACCTGAAAGTATAAAATCCACTGCTAATACTATCTTCTGGGATACAACTCTTAACTTTCTATAGCCCCGATAGTCATCATACAATAACTTAAACACTTACTAACTTAGAATTTTCAAGACTTTCATTCTACTAACATACCCAACATCATCAACCTATATCCCATAACTTAGGTACACCTCTAGATCATAAACACATTATCATACTTAATTCTGCATCAATAAACTTAAATTTTTCCATTCACTATCTCAAGACTACTGATTCACCTTTCATAAACTAGCCCGATGAAAACATAATCTGCTTAATCTAGATACCACTATCCCAACTCTACTACTGCAAAACTTCTGGGTTTATGTTTCTAATTCTAGACCATAGGCTATCATAGAATTCTGGGAAGGGATCTAAAAACATAATTGACTTTGGATTAGTGTATGAGTTTTTGTAATCATGAATGAAATCTTTAAAACTTTGGATCATGATGGAACTGATAGGATACTTTTTGAGCCTGTGTGCAATCCCACAACTATCTATGAGAACTATCTCAGAAAGCTTTATCTTTAGGTATTTAAGCTTCACTATTTTTGTTACCTTGAAAGTAAGGTAGAGTTGATATGAGTGGAGCATGATGAGAATCTACATCAACTTCTTAGAGAACCTTTCTATAGCATGATCTGAGACATAAAAGAAGGAAAATATTTCGTAAATGTCTTGTAGCCTCTAGAAGAAAAGTACAAATATCTTTCCCACAAGACTCTACTAGATACGACTTCATAGACACCCTAGGATATTTGACCCTTGTTCTCTGATACCAAATTTTTAATGCCTCGAGAGTACACCATGGACACCACATGATGCTTGGAACCATAAGTGATATCAAGCTAACCCATGAACTGGCATACTGTTAAGTAACTTGATGATAATACATTAAACAACAATTTTTGTTGTGCGGAAACATAATCAAAGTAAAAATCTAAAATAGTATGTAACTGATAAAGTTTTACAATCTAATAAATCTGAAGGAAGAAACTGAAATTACATGACTGACTCTAAGTTACATCTATGAATCCTCTACTATACTGACTATAGAAAGCTGGGACATGCCTCCAGCTACCACTAATCAATACATTGAATAATAAGATAATGTACATGAATAACGTTTGACTAGAGTCCCCGAAATAGGAGAACTCATCACATGCTGACCGGAATATTGCAACTGTCTGATCATGATGTGTGGGATACAAATGGTACCTATATTATAAAATAATGTAGCCACACAGACGTATATGTGGATTAGTACTTATGGAATATACTGAAAAAATAGGGGTGAATGCAATAAGTAAAACTCATTGTATATATAAAATCTTAAAGCATGCATGCTAAGTGTCAGTAGACTCACCAATAAGCTAGAATAAATTAAAAGTTGAAAACATCTTAAATATGAGTAACAAACATAATCCGATAAGATGGAGAATCACTATACTTAGTTTCTTAAAACTCTTTACTTTTGTAGAATAAGTTGAACTGAAGCTGAGATACGATAAAATATAGATACTGTATGAACACTGGGTCTGAAACTACGTGATGGAGACTCACATAACTCGAGAATCTAAATATACAATCATACTAAGCACAAATGTACAAACATATACTAAAATTATATGATTAACTAAATAACTGATAGCTAAATACTGGTCATGTAAGACTAAACTGTACTTAGTCTGAATAACTAGAATGAAACTATGGAGTACTATGCATATGAGATAAGGACAAACTAAATAATATGAGATAACTGAGCATGAATGTATGAAAAATGTAAAATTTAAGAATGTAAGACAAAGCATATGCATATTTCTGAAATTATCTTTAAATTGAAATACTGAAATATGATAACTGAATAATTGAGAGTCAGTATGCTATGGTCAAGCAAACCTGAATTGAGAATCTACCGGATATTGTACTGAAACTGTGGGAGGTATCATCTAACTAACATACCCCAATCTGAGCTAATTGGGGTCCAACCTGTAACCCCAGTTGGAAGGGTGTCAGTATTGTGCCACGAGTACTAACACTAGCTGTGTAGATCCACTAACTAATATCCTGAAGGACCAGGGTATTAAGTGTATACTGATGGGTGACCCCTGAGAGATGGTTAAGCCTAAACTGATGGGTGACTCCTCATATCCTATGCTGGCTAGGTATTTTTAGAATACAGGAAGTGCTACTAACGACTCTACCTAAGTGACTGGGAAGTCGTCATCCCTGTATTCACTCAGTGTTAAATCCTACTCCCAACTGAAAGACATTGAATACTGGTCTGAACTAAGTTTAGCTATTCATGGTGATTGACTGAACTAAAAATACTCATAACTATCCTGATCCATTCTATAGATACTAAAGACTAGATAAGCAGCTAGATTTCAGGTATTCAAAACCCCCAGGACTCGATAAAAATAACAACAAGACCATACTAAAACCTTAAGAAAGAATTATTCAAAGAAACCCATCACTTGGGCATTTCATCAATCACATGGAGATTAATACATTAACATGGGGCAATTCATCAAACATATGGGGATCATGAACTTGAACATGGGAATATTTTAAACATGGAAGCATAGCATGATTACATAACTAAAATCATGAATAGGGGGATTAACATTAAAATCACTTGAAATAGGATATGGGCATTTCATCAAAACATGTAATGATCATAGCTTGAACATAAGAATTTCTAAAACATGAAGAAACAATAGAGTTGCATGACAAAATTCATAACTTGAGGATCATCTTGAAATTAATTGAACATGATATTGGAATTACATTAAACATGTGGAAAGCATGAATATAAAACATGGGAATGTTGCAAAAATCATTAGTTTAGGATCTATAATGATATTTTAATACCCCGAGAATCCCAACCGATAGTACAACCATGCTTCAAGCTCATGAGAAATAAATCTTAGTGATTTGGTAGTTTTATGATCAAGTTTGATGTATATTAATTCCTTTAATATGTCCTAGCTATTAGATGAATCAAAACATTCCTTACCGATTGAATTCTTGAGAAGGATTTTGGTATAGTCAACTTCAAATGAGCATATCTTTTGTTATACTATGAATTTTTTATCTCATGACTCACCAAAAAATATATAATTGAATTAGCTTTCCAACTATACAAATTTCACACAAATCCGATATCAGAGTAAAATGTTAGGTCCATTTTACTGAGACCTGTCTTAGCTGTCCAGGAGCGATGGGCAAGCTGACGGACCGTCAAGTCAGCAATGGACCATCACTTTGTCCATCATAACTGAAGAATTAAGGCAATTTTATGGACCAAAAATGATGGTTGGAGTGATGGTCAATCACCAAAGTGATGGTCCGTCACTCAGATCATCAATTTTGTTCGAAACAGCGTTGAAATGCTATTTTAAAGGGATTTTTGGGTCTTTTTCCACCCTATTTAACACCCAATCACGTCAAATAAAAGTACATAACTCCTCATTCATCCATAACATCAAAATTAGGGTTTCTTTCAAGATCAAAACCCAATAATAAGATTCAAAACCTTCTTCAAGAAACTAAGAAATTCAAGTTCTTCAAGTTCAAGAACCATCAAGAAAACATCAAGATTTGTATTTTCCAATCCAAGAAAGTTTAAGAAACATTAGTTATATTTAAATATTCAATATTTTAAGGTATGTTAGATGTTGATTATTGGGTCCCTTCCACCCTATAAGTTCAAGAATCCTTTTCTAAATTTAAAGATTATAATTTTGTTAGATTTTCATGATTCATATGCATCAAAGTTCCTGTTCATGTTATTGTTGAGTTGTAATTCATGCTTTTGAATACAAGTTGAAAGTATTGATCTTGATATAGGTTGAATTGCATCATGTCCATGTTAAATCATTAAATTTTGCAAGTTGGTTGGTGTAATCATGATACTTGGGTGTAGTATTTGTTGTATAACTAAAGCATGCCCCCACATGTTTTACAAAATGCTTATGAGAAGGAAATAGAGTCAATATAGCATGGTTAGCAAGAAATCCCCTACTATGTATAAGTTCATGCAAGCCAAGTGTTTGTTGAAAAGCCTTATTAAATAATTTATGATATGTTGTATTCATTCCTATTCACGTGTATTCCTTATTGAGTGGATTTGAGATATTGGTATGTACATCCTATACCATTACATGTTCATGATATTTAAGTGATTAGCGAGATGTCACATTGATTATGTTGTAGATGATATCCTATTGTTATGTCATGTACGAGTTATCCTATTTTATGATATTTATGTTATCGAGTCCTGAGGGTAATTAATACTCAAAATTTAGCTGCTTGTCTAGAGCTGAGTCAGTATCAAGATAATCTCAGTCATGCTATGCCCATTAGAATTCAGACGGTTATAGAACTTAAGGAAATTTAGTTATTCAGTATTTCAAAGTTAGTAAACTCAGATATCAGTATTATAGACCTAGTCATTAGTAAGTCATTATTTAGAAACCAGTGTTTAGAGTTCGTATTTAGTATTACTACGATTCCAATTTTGGTTTATGCGTTCATGCATATATCTCTATTTAGTATTCTCATGTTATTCAGTTAATTAATGTTCATGCATAAGCCCTTGCATTCAGCCTTTCCTCATCTAGCATACCAGTACATTTAAAGTACTGATGCATACTTTCTTGCGCTATGGTGTCTTATACCATAAGTTCAGACGTATGGGATCCAGAGTACCCATAGCCGTCCCGACTCAGTCAGCAGCAGTAGACGTAGTAGTGAGTCTTCATTCAAGGATGATCCATATTTTATTATTACATTAGATTCGGTTTATTTTCAGTAGATAGAGTTAGTTGGGGACATGTCCTATCAACTCCACAGTTTAGATAGTTTAGAGGCTTTTCGGACAAATGTATTAGTATTCAGTTTTCAATTTTGAGTATTTTAGATGTTTTCAACCTTATGGCAAGTTTTCACCAATTTTCCACATTTATTTCAATATATTATACAGTGCTCAGTTTCATATACCATCAAAGGTTTAGCTTGTGGTCCTTTGGAATTATGAGCACCGTGTGGCATTCCGATTCCAAAAAATCAAGGCATTATAGAAATTCACTTGAATAAAGCATGGAGAAACTCAAATTCATGGCATGAGGAATTCAAAATCTTGCCTGAAATTATACAAGGGCTGAATTAAATTAAAAACACCATGAAAACATGAAATTCAATCTTTCCTTGAACATATAAAATAACATAATTTATCCTTTAATTGAAAGAAAAGGGTTTAGGGCTCTATGGGTGAAAGGGGACCTATGGATGAACTCCCACATACCTTAAAACTTTAAATCTTGAAGAAGAAACAAAATCTTGAAAGCTTTCTTGAATTGGGAAACTTAAAAACTTCATTTTTCTTGAAGAGAAGGTGATGGAATGGATAATCTTGAGGAGAAATAATTAGGTTTGTTCTTGAGAGTAAAGTAGGAGAATGAGGGCAAATAATGCCCTGATGGATGCCTAAAATCATGTTTTTACGACTTGGGTTGATGTGGGAAAAACCCCATTGCTCCTCCATCATTTAAACCAAAAATTCATAACTTGAATTGCGTTTTGAAATGTTACCACGATGCGGTGTAATCGTGATGGCTTACCGCCTTAAAAAAAATGTCATAACTTTTCACTCGGGTATCGGATTAAGGCAAAATTGATATCGTTGGAAAATTATCTACAATTTGGTGTGTCTTGAACTGAAAAATTCTACCTACATAAAATTTATATACTTTCAAAGTTGACTCTTATAGAATTGAATACCAAAGGATCATAGCTCTACTTGGCTCGAAGTGATTTTTATGATCATTCTTCACCTAATAATCACTTCACACACTAGGATAAAGATATGACAGATGCATTTGAATTATAAATCAAGAACAGGACAAATACACTTTCACTGTGATGAGATGAGTCCCTCATCGCTATCCCTGGCGCGACGTGGTGGAATCACATTGAGTTGTTGGAATTGAAATCTAAACATGACCCAATCCTTATCTAAAAAATCCAAAACTTATTTGACACATGCTCCTTACACCCCTGAACATGAATCAACTCAAAATCTTATGTCCCAGGGTTGGAAAGGTCACTTTAAAAATCACCTAAGTTAAGAGGCCAAAACTTAAGCTAAGTCCCAATCACTTAGCTAAATTTCTATGCTTTAGTCTCTTATGCAAGCACTAGGAGCTGAACTGGACTAAGAAAAGTATGGGGTATTATACAAGATGTATAGATATTTGAGGCAACATTATTGGTAGAGTTGCATGAAGAGAGATAAGGCAAATTTTGTGGCTCCTTGCCTATGTTATTAGCAGGTAAAGGACAAGCATCAGTGACTAGGTGGTGTAATTCATAGGTTTTCTATTCCCGAATTAGAAATAAGAGTGGATTAAATAGACTTTGTTAGTAGTTTACCTCATACTTCCTATGGTTCCTATGGTATTTGGATCATTGTAGATCGGTTGACCAAGTTGCCATATTTCATTCCTATTCAAATATCCTTCAGTTCCAAGAAGTTAGCCCGTATCTATGTGCGTGCATTAGCATGGTGTCCCTACATCTATCATTTCATACCGGGGTTTCATATTCACTTCTAGCTTTTGGAGAGATTTTTAGGAGGAGTTTAGTACTCAGGTGGATCTTAGTACAACCTTTCATCCACAAATCGATGACCATTTAGAGCGGACCATTAAAGTGCTTGAGGATATGTTTTGAGCCTGTGTTAAGGATTTGGAGGCTAGTGGGGGAGCACTTAGCCTTGTTAGAGTCTGTTTATAACTACAGTTATCATTCAAGTATTGATATGGTGGTTTTTGAGGCTTTGTATGTTCAGAGATGTCGTTTCCCGATTGGAAAGTTCGAGACATCTAAGATTAGACCTCATGGTACTAACTTTCTTCAGGAGTTGTTGGTTAAAGTGAAGGTGATTCAGGAAAGGTTGAGAGCATTTCAAGGTAGGCAGAAGGCTTATGCGGATCGTAGGCGTCGTGCCTTGACATTTGGAGTTGGTGCTCGAGTATTCCTCCATGTGTCGCCCTTGAAGTGTGTCATAAGATTCGGGAAGAAGGGCAAGCTCAGCCCTAGATATATTGGACCCTTTGACATTCTTTGCATAGTTTGTGAGGTGGCCTATGAGTCAGCCTTACCTCTAGATTTGTTGTTTCTCATCCAGTTTTCCATGTTTCTATATTGCAGCGATACATTCTCGATCCATCGCATGTGCTTAGATAGGTCTCAGTCCAGCTAGATCACTAAAAGAAATTGTATCTAGATATATGAATTTAAAAATCGTAGCTATTATCTAGTAATAGCCAGATAAATTTGAATTCCATATATATTTACTAATCGTAAATTATTTTAGCCATACAAATCAAATTAACAAAGCTAATTTCTTATTTTTGCTACAAGTACTAGTAATCATGGTAATAATATCTAATTAGCTACAACTTTATTGCTACAATAAAATTTTATAGCTAATATTAATTTATTGTTACGCGATAAAAGTTATTGTAGCAATTGTAACTCTTGTAGCCACAATGAACTATAGCTAAATAATTTTTTTTCACTTCAAGGTATGAACTTTGTGGCAATAGTTAAATGATATAGCCAAGTTATTTTATTTTATATTAAAATTTCGTAGCTAATTATTAATATTTGCTATTAGTTAAAACGTATTGTAGTAATACACTTTTTAACCACAAAATATTATTTAAAATAAAATATTATGGTTGAATAAATAATTTTTGCTTCAATTTTGCAATAAAATTATTTCTACAGTTATGACATAGCTAGAAATATTTTGCTTCAATAAAATTCCTAGCTAATAGTTAATTATTTTCATGTGTCACAACTTGTAATAGCAATAGTGAACTTTTTGCAATAAATAAAAAAGGGTTATTTAAAATCAAATAATGTAACCAAATAAATATTTTTGTTTTGAGTACGGAAAAAATCATGCATGATTTCTTATAGCAATAGTGACCTTTTAGCTATGAAAAAGGTTATTTAAATTTTTTTAATTTCCTATTCGATGTCCGATATCCGCATTGAAGCCTGACTAATCCGAATTTGTGACGGGTAGGGCTCAATCGAGGGTAGCACCCTACCAAAATTTTTTCACACCCAGGGCTCGAACCTGAGACCTCTAATTAAGGGAGGAGCAACCCCATCCACTGTACCACATCCTTTGGTGGTTATATAATCAAATAATATAACTAAATAAATATTTTACTTCGAGTACTAAAAAAATCATGCATGACTATAGTTGGCTTAATTATAGTTATGAATTTCATATTGTGATAAAATGTGGTGGCTAATAATTATATTTTACTACGAGCCTTTGTTGTACCAATATTATTCTAGAGTAACCAGAGGTGTTAATAATTTACTTTGATTTAATACTATATGTTTGTTGATTGAATTTCAAATATAATTTCAATAAATATATAATTATATCTAATTAATTTAGATTAATTAATTATATTAATCTTAAATAATATTTCACAAGATGAATAATAACTAGTGAATCTCAGATTAGATCACAATAGAAAATTCCAAAATAATGATTAAATTCTCTTCAAAATAATTATTTTTTAAGTCAAAGAAGTTAGAGAGAGAAAATATCAAAGTATCGTATCTCAAAACTCAAGGTTCGGACCCTTAAGAAAACCCTAAACAAGGCTTTAAATAGTTCACCCTAATTATGGAAACAAAATAATAAAATTCAAAAATTCTTCAAATTAGGTGACGCCATTTATGATATCCTATCAGGAGGCTGACGACTTATCACATTTTGGTACTCGCTGCATAACGCTGACGACAACGGTGATGCCCTATCAATTCCTTAATGACCTTCACAAATGTTGTCAAGGCTTTTTCTCAAATCTCATGTTCTGCCTTAGGCTAACGACAATCTTGACGACTTATCAGCTCTTTGACGTCCTATCACAAAATGTCATCACAGCTTTCAACTTAGGACAATTCTATGTCTATGGCTAACGATGAAGCTGATAGCTTATCACAGGGCTGGCGACTTATCACAAATGTATCAGCCATACTTTTCCTCTATTTACTTCAGATTTCAGCTCATTTGCTTCCATTGTTGTTGGTTCTCTAACATATTAGCTTCTTCTGCAAAATCAAACATAAAACAATCAAAAACGACAAAAGTTGCTTAAGACTTCACAATTATTCTTAGTTAAAAACCTCAAATGTGTTATCATTAGCTCACATATCAACAACCTCAACATAAAACAATTGTTTGTCCTCAAGCAACTCAGCACAACTAAGAGATTACAAAGCACATTTGGTAGTCAATCATCCATATCATCTCAAAACACTTTCACCATCTCCAAAGTCAGTCAATTTAAGTACAATGATGAACACCAATGCAACACACAGGAATTAAGATATGACATTAATTCAGCTATAACAACCATGCATGGACCAGTATTACACTACCCGAACAAGTTAGTAACTAGCAATATAACTAGTGTGCCCTCACGGCAAAGAAATTCCCTTCATCTCATATCAGGAATTATACATGTAACCATGGGGACAATCAAAACACTCACTCTCAGAATGAAGTTCCAATCAGTGTATGCCATGTACCATAGGCTTGCCCTTATTTTCATTACCTAGATCTTCAGATAGGTCAGCTAGGATCATTATAGGACTTCTCTTAGGCTTGTAATGTAGGCTAGGGGATGGTATGATACTCGATGGTATTTAAAGTGACTAAGCCTCCTTGACACTACACTAGCTTTTTGGGGTTTCACTTATTAGCCTTTTCCGCTCTTTTCTTTTCTTGATCACAATCATTTAGGATGGGTGCAGTCTTTTCCCAATTACTTTTTTTTTTTCACAATTTTTTTCTTTTTCTTGCTCTTTTCTTCTGCACCCAGCTTTTTATTCTTTTATTTTATACCACCTTTCTTCATACTCATTCTATATCACACACCCCTATGATAGCCACCCTCAACTTAGGCCATTTACCTAAGTTAGGTGCATAGTGTCCAAGGAGGACCAGGGCCAAAACAGGTTCATTATGATCTAAATGAGAAGGTGATACGTGTCATACAAAAAAATAGAATAATTAGGCTCAAAACAGGGATCAAGGATATGATACACATAGGGAAGGTCATTTAGGCTAAAGTGAGCTAATATTACAACGGCCTATGATCCTTTCCTAACCTCTATTCTTAAACCTAGGTAAGACTAATCGGGCAAGTTCTGGCTTCAGCATACAGAGGGAACTGAGTAAATTCTCACACACACACTTGGCACACAGGTATATCACACTCGACTACTCATTCAGTTCATGCAGCTATTTAGCAATGATTGTTATGTTACTAGAACTAATGCCATACAAAGATGCACGGTGGTCACACTTAAATGCAAATCACTCAGTTTAAAGTAGTAGACCACTTGAAAAGGTGTACAAAAATCACAAAAATAATTCAACTGCCTCAAGTACAAGTGTTTCTCCTAGTTGACTACAAAATTTTACAAGACAAATTTACCCTATACCCTCAACTTAGAATTAAAGAAAATCTAAACTAAGGGTTAGAGTATACCTGGAATAGATCAATCCCGGGGGTCATGGGTTGCCTCCCATGCAGTGCTAGATTTAACATCGTGGCATGACTTAGGTATCTCGATTACTTCAAACTTCATCGAGACAGATAGTAGTGACACTTTTCATTGATTTCTTTGGACGAATATAAAGTTTGACTTGTTGCCCATTTACCTTGAAGATACTGTCATCTTCATTTTCAAGTTCCACCACTCCAGATGAGTAGACTTGACTAACTCTAAAAGGGCCTGAACACTTAGATTTAAGCTTACCTGGGAACAGTTTGAGTCTGGAATTAAACAGGAGCACCAAGTCACTCTTTTGGAATTCTCGTTTCTCGATCCTCCAATCATGGTATTTTTTCATATTTTCTTAATATAGTTTTGCTCATTCATATGCCCTGAGATGGAATTCATCCATCTCATTCAGTTATCCCAGTCTCAGCTCTACTGCCTTCTTCCAACTCAAATTCAGCCTTTTGAGTGCCCATAAGGCTTTGTGTTCTAGATCTATTGGTAAGTGGCAAGCTTTTCCATAAACCAACTGAAATGGTGACATGCCAATGGGTGTCTTGAAAGCAGTCCGATATGCCCACAAGGCATCATTGATCTTTCGAGACCTGTCTTTCTGACTAGCATTCACCATTTTGGCTAGGATGGATTTAATCTCTTGATTTGACACATCCACTTGTCCGCTAGTTTGTGGGTGATACAGAGTGCCTACTCTATGCTGTTTTACCCCATACTTTGCTAATGCCGGTCAAAACACTTTGCTGCAAAAATGAGATCCTCCATCGCTTATAATAGTACGTGGTACTCCAAAGAAAGAGAAGATGTTCTTCTTAAGAAAAGCAACAACCCTCTTTCCTCCATTATCAGACAAGGCACCAGCTTTAACCCATTTTGAGACATAGTCAACAACAACTAAAATATACTTTATCTCGTACGATGCCCCAACCTATCCTTGACTTCAAAGTCAAATTCTTGTAGCAGCAACACCCATCTAATCAGCCTTGGTTTTGCATCCTTCTTAGCCATCAAATACCTCAAGGCTGCATGGTCAGTGTGTACCACCACCTTGGTCTCAAGCAGATAAACCCTGAATTTCTCAAAAGCATACACTACAGCCAGAAGCTTCTGCTCAGTAACTGTGTAGTTCTTTTGCACTCTATTCAGTACTTTACTGGCATAATATATTGGATGAAACAATTTGTCCCTCTTTTATCCCAATACAGCACCGAGGGCAATACTATTTGCATCACACATGATCTCAAATGGTTTTGACCAATCTGGTGCAACAATAATAGGGGCCTCAACCATTTTCTTTTTGAGGCATTCAAATGCCTTCAAGAAATCATCATTAAAGGAAAATTTCACTTCTTTCTCCAAAAGTTTGCAAAGTGGATTTGCAACCTTTGAGAAGTCTTTTATAAACCTCCGATAAAAGCCAGCATGTCCAAGAAAACTATGCACTCCCTTCACTGAAATGGGAGGTGGTAGTTTCTTAATAACCTCCACCTTGGCTCAATCAACTTCTATCCCTTTTGCTGAAATTTTGTGGTCGAGAACGATGCCCTCCTTTACCATAAAATGGTATTTTTCCCAGTTAAGCACCAAATTAAATTCAATACATCATTGTAAGGCTATGCTCAAGTTTTCCAAGCACACCTCAAATGAATCTCCTACCACAGAGAAATCATCCATAAATACCTCTATGGTGTCCTCTACCATATCTGAGAAGATAGACATCATGCACTGTTGAAAATTGGTGGGTGCATTGCATAGTCCAAATGACATCCTCTTAAATGCAAAGGTGCCATATGGACATGTGAAATTCATCTTATCCTGGTCTTCAAGAGCCATACAGATTTGGTTGTATCCAAAATATCCATCCAAGAAGCAATATCATCCTCTTCCAGCCAATCGATCAAGCATTTGGTCCATAAAGGGCATCGGGAAGTGGTATTTCAGAGTTCATGAATTCAGCTTGCGGTAGTCCATGCAAACTCTCCACCCAGTCATAGGCCTAAATAGAATCAACTCATTCATTTTATTTGCAACCATAGTTATGCCCCTATTTTTGGGCACGCATTGAACTGGGCTCACCCATTTGCTATCAGAAATTGGATAAACCACTCCTGCATCCAACCACTTAATAATCTCCTTCTTAACCACCTCTTGCATTGGTGGGTTAAGACGGCATTGATGCTCTATGGTTGGAATACAATCATCTTTAAGTTGTATTTTATGCGTGCAGATGCCAGGGAAAATGCCAATAATATCTACGATAGTCCATCCTATAACTCTCTTATGCCTCTGAAATACTAAAATAAGTGCGTTTACATGTTCCTCACCCAGATCAGCAGCAATAATAATAGGTAGCATGTTTTTATTACCTAAAAACATGTACCATAAGTGCCCAGGTAGTTCTTTCAATTCCAACGCCGGCGGCTCCTCAATGGATGGCTTGGCTGGTGGTGTTAGTCGATTATCCAGGTCAAGGTCTAGCTTTTTAGGAGCATAAGGATATGAAACCATGCCTGGCAGGGTATAAAAAATTTCTTCATACTCCTCAATTCCTTCATGATCAAAGTTCATCAGAATTACGGCTAAAGGCTCTACAACAAGTTGCTCCTCTCCTGACACCTTCTGTTCGTCCTCATAATACACATTAACTACTGAGAACACACTTATTTCTTCCTGCTGCTTCATTTATTTACACATATCAAATTGTACCACTTCATCATTCATCCTGAATAATAGCTCATTCGCTCTCAAATTAATCAATACACTTCTGGTTGCGAGGAAAGGTCAACCCAAGATTATGGGCAACTTAAAGTCCACCTCGTAATCAAGAATTATTAAATCTATAGGGAATATGAAGCTGGATACCTTCACCAATACATCATATAAAATTCTAATAGGTTATTTTACTGACCTATCCGCCATCACGAGTCGCATGTTAGTAGGTGTGGGATTTCCCAAACCCAACTTTTATATACAGCCAGCGGCATCAAATTAATGCTTACTCCCAGATCACATAATGCCTTGGTGAATTTCATAGTCCCAATTGTATAGGGAATAATGAATACGCCTGGGTCTGACTTCTTCTGCACCAAGGTCCTGTAGAAATAGCGCTACAATAATGGAGATTATTCTCCAATTCGTAGCTCACTACTCTTTTCTTAGTCACAAGGTCCTTCATGAATTTACCATATCCTGGCATTTGTTCAAGTGCCTCTACCAATGGCATATTTATTGTCAACTTCTTGAGCATTGCCATGAATTTACTGAATTTTGCATCATCAATTTTCTTTTTCAATCATTATGGAAAGGGAGGTGGTAGTCTTGGGATAGTTTTCCATACTACCTCCTTCTCCTTCTCTTTTCCATTTTCCAAAACATCATTAGAATTATCCAGCTTCTCAAACTCCACTGGACTACTTTCTTTTGGTTTATCATCAACTACCTCATCACTTACAAGTTTGCCCATAGAAGGGCTAGGCAATATCTTACCACTTCTAGTGATAATATCCATGCATGAGCCATCATTCTGTGGATTCTGGACCGTATCACTTGGTAACATTCCACCCTTCCTCTGATTAAATGCTGTAGAGAGTTGGCTCATCTACTGCTCCAACTGTTTGATTACGGTAGATGTGAGTGCACCAACTAATTGATGGATGTCAGATCGGTCTTCATGGTGGTCATACCAGAGTTGGTAGCTTCCACTCCCTTTAATAACTTAGCCATCATTTCCTCTATGGACATCTTTTTAGAACTTGTTGAAGCAGCCTCACAATTTTCAGAAGGAATATATAACCAGCTCTTGTCATTGTTATTCCTCTAATTTTCTTGCTCCTATCTTTATAACCACGCTTATAATAGTATGTCTGAACTTGATTACCTTGTCTATTGCCTCAGAAACCCCCATGATTATTAACATATTTAGCTTTTTCATCTGCATCAGCCTCACTTCTATCCTGAGATCCCACAGTTTTCACCTTTTCAATCTTACTTGATAGCAAATGCTTGGTTAGTAAGTCCATCTGGGTTTTAAGGTCAGTCATGTCTTGGTCACGCTCCTCTTCTCTTTTGAATTTTTCCCCAGTAATACTTACATAAGAAGTAAGGCTGGCTACCACAGAGTATCTGGTATGCCATGCCTGACTCTGTTTGGTCATTCTATCCAACATCTCTGAAGCCTTTGGGAATGTAAGATCAAAAAATGAACCACCAACAGCATTGTCTAAAATTGGCTTTGTAACAGATTTAAGGACCCTGTACAAAGTCTCCATTAAATATATGTCCGTCATGTTGTGGTTCGGACACTGTGTCAACTTGTTCTTGAATCTATCCCAGATTTCATGCAAGGCTTCAGTTGGGAGCTACCTAAAGTTGATGATTTTTTCCCTCAATTGTACCCTCCTAGAAGGCGGAAATAACCTTTCTAGGAAAGCTCCTTTCAACTGCTTCTAGTTAGTTATAGAATCAGGTGTCAGCTCATTTAGCCACAATGTTGCCTCCCCAGACAGAGACAACGGAAACAATCTCAATTGGATAGCATTCTAGCCCTCTCCTACGTCATTAAAAGATTTGCAAATGGTGATAAAATTCACCAGATGCAAGTTTGGGCCATCCCCAGGAAGGCCACCAAACAACCCCTTCAGATTTAGGAGTTGAATCACAGTACTCGTAATGTTGAATTTTGCCCCAGGTGCCAAAGGTGGAGGAATAATTGCACCCGTTGCACCTGCTCCATCCATTCCATCATCATCATTATTGAGATCATACTGGACCGGCTGGTACTCTTACCTTTCTTGGAAGGGACAGTTTCTATTAACATTATGCCATACTGGTTCAGTTATTTGCTCTACACGCCTTGGGTTACCAGGATTCAGCAACTTCTCGTCTCTCAAATCTTCATCCTTAGGATTTGGATGTCGTGCTTGTTTCCCAACATTTTACATATTCACCTGACCTCTAACTAAGGCTGCCAATCTATCAGCCTCTTACCGTTCTGCCATTCTTCTAATTTGTTGTAGTTTCAGATTAAGTGGTAATAATGTTTCTCCGAAACTTCTGGTTCTTGGCATACACTATAAATATCCTGCAAATAAACAAAAATAACAAATAAACATAAAACTAGAAAACTTTACTAACAATCAATTAGCGCACACAAACTTTAGTTTTCAATCGTATTTCCCGGCAACGGTGCCATTTTATGATAACGCTCAAACTACAGCTCTCAATGAGAATGTAAGCAATCGTTGTCAATATAAAACCCAACTAGGTTGGGGTCGAATCCTACAGGGAATATGGTGTGAACTTAAGTCGTTTGCGATTTAATCAACTGATAGTTGATGTTTCCTGAAATGGGGGTTTTTTAGTTGAACAAGTAATTGTTAATCACTTTAATCAGTGTTCGTAATCAAGAGTTTATGAAAAACTAGAATTATTTTCACTAGGGATTTTGGTACTTGAAAGATGCTACTAGTGGTTTAAGATTCTCACGGTAGGTAGGACAACAAGTTATCTTTATCGAAGTTATGCTTAAATGTCTCTCAACCTAGTTAGGCATTTAATTACCTAATCCTCTCAGACTTAGGGAATTTATATTCACTGCCCAAATTTTACCTCAGGTTAACCAACCTTGTTATAGCGCTGATTATTAAATGGAAGTTTAGTATTTCGAAGTCCCTGTTGATAATTCACTTCCCACTATATTTGATTTTTTTCTTAAGCAAATCAAAGCAGGTGTTATCTATTGTTTGAAACCAACAGACAGTAATTAAAACATCAGAATTATCAAAGAGTCCTACCACCTCTCGAATCATGAACACTCAGCACCTTATCAAGACCTACTCTTAGATTCCATAATTCAGGTTAAAGAAATTTAGCTGCTCATGATGTAATAATTGAAGCAACTAAATGAATTCATGCTTTGAAAGATAAACTTACCACAAGATGAATAATAACTAGTGGATCTCAGATTAGATCACAACAGAAAATCCCAAAAAAAAGATTAAATTATCTTTAAAATAATTATTTTCTTAAGCCAAAAAGTTAGAGAGAGAAAATATCAAAGCATCGTATCTCAAAACTCAAGGTTTGGACCCGTAAGAAAACCCTAAACAAGGCTTTAAATAATTTACCCTAATTATGGAAATAAAATAATAAAATTTAGAAATTCTTCGGATTAGGTGCCGCCATTTGTGATAGCCTATCAGGAGGCTGACGACTTA